>NC_091818.1:8217727-8520757 GCF_041296235.1 Equus asinus
TGAAGAAACCATCTTGCTTGTTAGCTGTTTAAGAATATAAATAAAAGGCTCTTCAAACATATCACTTTATGCCATACAGAATGGCTATCATCTCCCTAGCCAGAAAAGAATACTGTGATGAACCCAGCTTGCAAGTAATTGTTTATTAATATTTTGTTCAAGTCTTATCAGACATTTGCCTACAGTCATGACAGGATATCTTTAATGTTTATTCAATGTAATAACACTATATTTAAAAAAATTTCCTTGTAGCTGTTTAGAAACATCTTCATGTAAGACTTATTAAACATTCCTTTGCAGGAATGACAGAATCTCTAAACATTCACTCATTGAATGAACACAGGGATGAAAGCAGTTTTCTTGTAACTGTTGAGGAACATCTTCATATAAAGCTTTTCAAGCATTTCAGTATATGGCATACAGCATGGCCATACCCTTCTTACAAGGAAAGAAGGTTGTGTTTAATAGCTTTCAGGTAGATTATTAGGAGTATTTTTATGTAAGACCTATTGAACATTTAACTACAGGCATGACAGAATATCTATTACATCCATTCAATGAAAGAACACTATGGTGAAAGTGGCTTGGTTTTACTCTTAAGGAAGATCTTCATTTAAGTCCTTTTCAGCATTTCTGTATATGCCATACTAAATGGCTGTCACTATCTTATGATGAAATTATTCTGTCCTGAACACATCTTGTTGGATTCTATTTCGGAACATCTTCATATAAGACCTCTCTAACATTTAAGTATATGCCATACAGAATGGCTCTCACTTACAGTTAAAGGACACTGTGCTAAACCCGGCTTGCTGGTGGCTGTTTGAAACCTCTTCATATAAGACTTATTAAACATTTCACTACAGGCATGACAGACTATCTATAACACTCGTTCACTGAAAGAACACTGTGGTGAAGCCAGATTACTTCTGGCGCCTTGGGAATGTCTTCGTATAAGGCTCTTCAAACACTTCATTATGCCTACAGAATGGCTATCACTTCCATATCCAGAAAGAACGTTCTGATGAAACCAGTGGCTCTTTATGAGCATTTCATTTATGTCTTATCAAACGTTTCTCTACAGCCGCAACATGATATCCATAACATTCATTCAAGGAAACCACACTATGTTGAAAAAGCTTGCTGGTAGCTGTTCAGGAACACTCTCACCTAAGACATCAAATAGTTCTCTTGAGGCATGACAGAATACGTATAACATTCATTTTCTGAATGAACACTGTGGTGAAAACACCTTGCTTGCAGCTGTTTAGGGGAATCTTCAAATAAGTCCTATCAAACATTTCACTACGGGCATGATGGAATATGTATAACATTCACACATTGAAAGAATGCTGTGGTGAAACCAACTTCCTTGTAGCTTTTAAGGAACATCTTCATGTAAGTCTTTTCTAGCATTTCAGTATGAGCCATAGAGAACAGCTATACTTTCTTAAAATGAAAAAACATTGTACTTAACTCAGCTTTCAGGTAGACTTATAGTAACATTTTCATGTAAGATTTATTGAAAATTTCACAACATGTGCGACAGAATATCTATTACATTAATTCAATGAAAGATCACTATTGTGAA
This sequence comes from Equus asinus, assembly GCF_041296235.1. Classification (NCBI taxonomy): domain Eukaryota; kingdom Metazoa; phylum Chordata; class Mammalia; order Perissodactyla; family Equidae; genus Equus; species Equus asinus. The sequence continues at coordinate 8,219,319 of NC_091818.1, forward strand.
ACCAGCTTGCTTGTATCTCTTTAGAAATACACTCATATAAGTCTTTTCTGACATTTCAGTGTATGCCATACAAAGTAACTATCACTTTATTACAATGAAAAGTCAGTGTGCTGATCCCAGCTTGCAGGTAGCTGTAGGAACATTTTCATATATGATATAAAACATTTCACTACAGCTATAGGAGACTATATATAAAGTTTATTAAATGAAAGAACACTGTGGTGTAACCAGATTGCTTGTAGCTATTTAGGAGTATCTTCATACAAGTCTTTTCAAACATTTCAGTGTATTCCATCCAGAATGGTTATCACTTCCATAAAATGAAAGAACGATGTTAAGAACCCAGCTGGAAAGTTGTTTTTTAGAAATATCTTTTTATAAGTCTTAACAAATATTGCGCTATGGTCATGACAGAATAATTTTAATATTCATTCAAGGAAAGAAGGATGAGCTGAACCCTTGTTTCCTAGTATCTGTTTAGGAAGAACTTCATAAAATACTTAAAAAATTACACTACAGACTTGAAAAATATCCATAAGATTCATACACTAAAGGAACTCTGGTGAAACAAATGTGCTTACAGCTGTTTAGGGGCATATTCACATAAGACATTTCAAACATTTCAGTATATGCCCTACAGATGACCTGTCAATTACTAACAATGTGAGAACACTGTTCTAAGCCCTGTTTGCAGGTAGCTGTTTAGGAACATGTTCATATAAGACTTAACAAACATTTCATTGCATGTGGGACAGAATATATACAGCATTTGTTCACTGAGAGAAAACTGTGGTGAAACCATCTTACTTGCAGCCATTAAGGATCATCTTCATATTAGTCATTATAACCATTTCAATATTTGCTGTTCTGATTGAATATGAGTTTCCAACAATGAAAGAAACACTGCGCTGAATCCAGCTTGCAAGTAAGTTTTAACTAACACTTCACTACAAGTGTCACAGAATATCTGCAATATTGTTTCACTGAAAGAACTCTGTGGTGAAAGCATCTTGAAGCTATTATTAGGAACATTTGTATTTAAGACATTTCTCACATTTCAGTATATGCCATAATGAATGGGTATCATTTTCCTACAATGAAAGAACACTGTGCTAAATAGAGCTCACAGATAGCTATCTAGGAACGTTTTTACATAAGACCTATCAAACATTTTACAATAGTCGTGACAGAATATACATAACATTCAGTCACTGAAAGAAAACTGTGGAGAAACAATCTTGCTTGTATATATTTAGAAACTTCTTCATGTTCACCATTTCAAGCATTTCCATATAAGACATACTGAATGAATATCACTTTGAGACAATGATATAATGTGCTGAAGCCAGATTGCAGGCAGCTGTTTAGGAACCTTTTCATAAGAGACTTATCATACATTTCACTACAAAGTATCTATTACATCCATTCAATGAAAGAACACTATTGTGAAGCCAGATTGCTGGTAGCTAATTAGGAACATCTTGATATAAGGCTTTTCTAATATTTCAGTTTATGCCAAACAGAATGACTATCATTTTCTTAAAATGAAATAACACTGTGTTGAACTCATCTTGCAGGAAGCCATTTAGGGTTTCTTCATACAAAACACCAAACATGTCACTACTGCTCTGACAGAATCTCTGTAAGATTCCTTCACTGAGGAACACACTCTGGTGAAACCAGATTGCTCATAAGTTTTTAGGAATATCTTTATATAAGGCTATTCAAACACATCATATGCTGTACAGAATGATTATCACTTCCATTAAATTAAACAACATTGTGATGCAACCAGCTGGCACATGCTATTTATGAACATTTTGTGTGTGTCTTATCAAACGTTTCTCTGCAGCCACAATGTGATAATTATTACATTCATTCAATGAAATACTGTGTTGAAAAAGCCTGCTTGTGGCTGTTTAGAAACATCTTCATGTAAGTGTTCATGCAAGCCTTATCAAACATTTCCCTACAGGCATGACAGAATATCTATAACATTCAATGTCTGTAAGAACACTGTTGTGAAACCATTTTGCTTGTAGCTACTTAGGGACATCTTCATAAAACTTATCCAGCATTGCACTACGGGTGTGATAGACTATCTATAACATTCATTCACTGAAAGAACATTGTCTTGAAAACACCTAGCAAGTAGCTCTTAAGGAACATCTTCACATATGACATTTCAAACATTTCAGTATATGCCACATGGAACAGCTATCACTTTCTTACAATGAAAGAGCATTGTGCTTAATCAAGCCAACAGGTAGCTGTTTAGGGATATTTTCACATAAATCATATCAAACATTTGACTACAGATGTGACAATGTCTATAACATTTGTTATCTGAAAGAAAATTATGCAAAAACCATCTTCTTTTCACTGTTTAGGAACATCTGCACATAATACGCTTCAAATACTTAAGTATATTCCACACAGAGCGACTATCATTTTCACAAAATGAAAGAACACATGCTGAATCCAGTTTATAGGTAGCTGTTTAGGAACATCATATATCAAATATTTCACCACAGATGTGACAATATCTAGAACATTCATTCACTGAAAGAACACTGTGAAGAAACCATCTTGCTTGTTAGCTGTTTAAGAATATAAATAAAAGGCTCTTCAAACATATCACTTTATGCCATACAGAATGGCTATCATCTCCCTAGCCAGAAAAGAATACTGTGATGAACCCAGCTTGCAAGTAATTGTTTATTAATATTTTGTTCAAGTCTTATCAGACATTTGCCTACAGTCATGACAGGATATCTTTAATGTTTATTCAATGTAATAACACTATATTTAAAAAAATTTCCTTGTAGCTGTTTAGAAACATCTTCATGTAAGACTTATTAAACATTCCTTTGCAGGAATGACAGAATCTCTAAACATTCACTCATTGAATGAACACAGGGATGAAAGCAGTTTTCTTGTAACTGTTGAGGAACATCTTCATATAAAGCTTTTCAAGCATTTCAGTATATGGCATACAGCATGGCCATACCCTTCTTACAAGGAAAGAAGGTTGTGTTTAATAGCTTTCAGGTAGATTATTAGGAGTATTTTTATGTAAGACCTATTGAACATTTAACTACAGGCATGACAGAATATCTATTACATCCATTCAATGAAAGAACACTATGGTGAAAGTGGCTTGGTTTGACTGTTAAGGAAGATCTTCATTTAAGTCCTTTCCAGCATTTCTGTATATGCCATACTAAATGGCTGTCACTATCTTATGATGAAATTATTCTGTCCTGAACACATCTTGTTGGATTCTATTTCGGAACATCTTCATATAAGACCTCTCTAACATTTAAGTATATGCCATACAGAATGGCTCTCACTTACAGTTAAAGGACACTGTGCTAAACCCGGCTTGCTGGTGGCTGTTTGAAACCTCTTCATATAAGACTTATTAAACATTTCACTACAGGCATGACAGACTATCTATAACACTCGTTCACTGAAAGAACACTGTGGTGAAGCCAGATTACTTCTGGCGCCTTGGGAATGTCTTCGTATAAGGCTCTTCAAACACTTCATTATGCCTACAGAATGGCTATCACTTCCATATCCAGAAAGAACGTTCTGATGAAACCAGTGGCTCTTTATGAGCATTTCATTTATGTCTTATCAAACGTTTCTCTACAGCCGCAACATGATATCCATAACATTCATTCAAGGAAACCACACTATGTTGAAAAAGCTTGCTGGTAGCTGTTCAGGAACACTCTCACCTAAGACATCAAATAGTTCTCTTGAGGCATGACAGAATACGTATAACATTCATTTTCTGAATGAACACTGTGGTGAAAACACCTTGCTTGCAGCTGTTTAGGGGAATCTTCAAATAAGTCCTATCAAACATTTCACTACGGGCATGATGGAATATGTATAACATTCACACATTGAAAGAATGCTGTGGTGAAACCAACTTCCTTGTAGCTTTTAAGGAACATCTTCATGTAAGTCTTTTCTAGCATTTCAGTATGAGCCATAGAGAACAGCTATACTTTCTTAAAATGAAAAAACATTGTACTTAACTCAGCTTTCAGGTAGACTTATAGTAACATTTTCATGTAAGATTTATTGAAAATTTCACAACATGTGCGACAGAATATCTATTACATTAATTCAATGAAAGATCACTATTGTGAAACCAGCTTGCTTGTATCTCTTTAGAAATACACTCATATAAGTCTTTTCTGACATTTCAGTGTATGCCATACAAAGTAACTATCACCTTATTACAATGAAAAGTCAGTGTGCTGATCCCAGCTTGCAGGTAGCTGTAGGAACATTTTCATATATGATATAAAACATTTCACTACAGCTATAGGAGACTATATATAAAGTTTATTAAATGAAAGAACACTGTGGTGTAACCAGATTGCTTGTAGCTATTTAGGAGTATCTTCATACAAGTCTTTTCAAACATTTCAGTGTATTCCATCCAGAATGGTTATCACTTCCATAAAATGAAAGAACGATGTTAAGAACCCAGCTGGAAAGTTGTTTTTTAGAAATATCTTTTTATAAGTCTTAACAAATATTGCGCTATGGTCATGACAGAATAATTTTAATATTCATTCAAGGAAAGAAGGATGAGCTGAACCCTTGTTTCCTAGTATCTGTTTAGGAAGAACTTCATAAAATACTTAAAAAATTACACTACAGACTTGAAAAATATCCATAAGATTCATACACTAAAGGAACTCTGGTGAAACAAATGTGCTTACAGCTGTTTAGGGGCATATTCACATAAGACATTTCAAACATTTCAGTATATGCCCTACAGATGACCTGTCAATTACTAACAATGTGAGAACACTGTTCTAAGCCCAGTTTGCAGGTAGCTGTTTAGGAACATGTTCATATAAGACTTAACAAACATTTCATTGCATGTGGGACAGAATATATACAGCATTTGTTCACTGAGAGAAAACTGTGGTGAAACCATCTTACTTGCAGCCATTAAGGATCATCTTCATATTAGTCATTATAACCATTTCAATATTTGCTGTTCTGATTGAATATGAGTTTCCAACAATGAAAGAAACACTGCGCTGAATCCAGCTTGCAAGTAAGTTTTAACTAACACTTCACTACAAGTGTCACAGAATATCTGCAATATTGTTTCACTGAAAGAACTCTGTGGTGAAAGCATCTTGAAGCTATTATTAGGAACATTTGTATTTAAGACATTTCTCACATTTCAGTATATGCCATAATGAATGGGTATCATTTTCCTACAATGAAAGAACACTGTGCTAAATAGAGCTCACAGATAGCTATCTAGGAACGTTTTTACATAAGACCTATCAAACATTTTACAATAGTCGTGACAGAATATACATAACATTCAGTCACTGAAAGAAAACTGTGGAGAAACAATCTTGCTTGTATATATTTAGAAACTTCTTCATGTTCACCATTTCAAGCATTTCCATATAAGACATACTGAATGAATATCACTTTGAGACAATGATATAATGTGCTGAAGCCAGATTGCAGGCAGCTGTTTAGGAACCTTTTCATAAGAGACTTATCATACATTTCACTACAAAGTATCTATTACATCCATTCAATGAAAGAACACTATTGTGAAGCCAGATTGCTGGTAGCTAATTAGGAACATCTTGATATAAGGCTTTTCTAATATTTCAGTTTATGCCAAACAGAATGACTATCATTTTCTTAAAATGAAATAACACTGTGTTGAACTCATCTTGCAGGAAGCCATTTAGGGTTTCTTCATACAAAACACCAAACATGTCACTACTGCTCTGACAGAATCTCTGTAAGATTCCTTCACTGAGGAACACACTCTGGTGAAACCAGATTGCTCATAAGTTTTTAGGAATATCTTTATATAAGGCTATTCAAACACATCATATGCTATACAGAATGATTATCACTTCCATTAAATTAAACAACATTGTGATGCAACCAGCTGGCACATGCTATTTATGAACATTTTCTGTGTGTCTTATCAAACGTTTCTCTGCAGCCACAATGTGATAATTATTACATTCATTCAATGAAGTACTGTGTTGAAAAAGCTTGCTTGTGGCTGTTTAGGAACATAATCTTGTAAGTGTTCATGCAAGTCTTATCAAACATTTCACTACACGCATGACAGAATATCTATAACATTCAATGTCTGTAAGAACACTGTTGTGAAACCATTTTGCTTGTAGCTACTTAGGGACATCTTCATAAAACTTATCCAGCATTGCACTACGGGTGTGATAGACTATCTATAACATTCATTCACTGAAAGAACATTGTCTTGAAAACACCTAGCAAGTAGCTCTTAAGGAACATCTTCACATATGACATTTCAAACATTTCAGTATATGCCACATGGAACGGCTATCACTTTCTTACAATGAAAGAGCATTGTGCTTAATCAAGCCAACAGGTAGCTGTTTAGGGATATTTTCACATAAATCATATCAAACATTTGACTACAGATGTGACAATGTCTATAACATTTGTTATCTGAAAGAAAATTATGCAAAAACCATCTTCTTTTCACTGTTTAGGAACATCTGCACATAATACGCTTCAAATACTTAAGTATATTCCGCACAGAGCGACTATCATTTTCACAAAATGAAAGAACACATGCTGAATCCAGTTTATAGGTAGCTGTTTAGGAACATCATATATCAAATATTTCACCACAGATGTGACAATATCTAGAACATTCATTCACTGAAAGAACACTGTGAAGAAACCATCTTGCTTGTTAGCTGTTTAAGAATATAAATAAAAGGCTCTTCAAACATATCACTTTATGCCATACAGAATGGCTATCATCTCCCTAGCCAGAAAAGAATACTGTGATGAACCCAGCTTGCAAGTAATTGTTTATTAATATTTTGTTCAAGTCTTATCAGACATTTGCCTACAGTCATGACAGGATATCTTTAGTGTTTATTCAATGTAATAACACTATATTTAAAAAAGTTTCCTTGTAGCTGTTTAGAAACATCTTCATGTAAGACTTATTAAACATTCCTTTGCAGGAATGACAGAATCTCTAAACATTCACTCATTGAAAGAACACAGGGATGAAAGCAGTTTTCTTGTAACTGTTGAGGAACATCTTCATATAAAGCTTTTCAAGCATTTCAGTATATGGCATACAGCATGGCCATACCCTTCTTACAAGGAAAGAAGGTTGTGTTTAATAGCTTTCAGGTAGATTATTAGGAGTATTTTTATGTAAGACCTATTGAACGTTTAACTACAGGCATGACTGAATATCTATTACATCCATTCAATGAAAGAACACTATGGTGAAAGTGGCTTGGTTTGACTGTTAAGGAAGATCTTCATTTAAGTCCTTTTCAGCATTTCTGTATATGCCATACTAAATGGCTGTCACTATCTTATGATGAAATTATTCTGTCCTGAACACATCTTGTTGGATTCTATTTAAGAACATCTTCATATAAGACCTTTCTAACATTTAAGTATATGCCATACAGAATGGCTCTCACTTACTTACAATTAAAGGACACTGTGCTAAACCCAGCTTGCTGGTGGCTGCTTGAAACTTCTTCATATAAGACTTATGAAACATTGCACTATAAGCATGACAGGATATATATTATACTTATTTAATAAAAGAAAGTTATTTTTATTCTAGTTTGGTTTTAGCTGAATACGAACACCTTCATATAAGGCTTTTATAATATTTCAACATCTTCATGTAAGACTTATTAAACATTCCTTTGCAGGAATGACAGAATCTCTAAACATTCACTCATTGAATGAACACAGGGATGAAAGCAGTTTTCTTGTAACTGGTGAGGAACACCTTCATATAAAGCTATCTGAAGGGCTATCACTTTATTAAAATGAAAGAGCACTGTGCTTGACCCAGCTTATGGGTAGCTGTTTAGGGACATCTTCATAAAAGACTTATCAAGCACTTCACTACAAATGTGACAGAATATCTATAACATTCATTCATTGAAAGAACACAGTGGCTTTAACAGTTGTCCCAAAACAGCAGAATACACATTCTTCTCAAGTGCACATAGAACATTGTCAAGGATAGACCATATGTGGGAAAATAAAGCAAATCTCAAGAAATTTAAGAAGACTGAAATCATATCAAGCATCTTTTCCAACCACAATGCTATGAAACTAGAAATCACCTACAAGTAAAAGGCTGGGACAGTCACAAGTAAGTGGAGACTAAACAACATGCTATTTAACCATTGGATCAATGAAGAAATCAAAAGAGAAATTAAAAAATACCAATAGACAAATGAAAATGAAAATAAAGCATACCAACTCTAATGGGATGAAGGAAGAGCAGTTCTAAAAGGGAAATATATAGCAATACAGGCCTACCTCAAGAAATTTTAAACAACTCAAATAAGTAACCTTAAACCACATCTAGAAGAACTAGGAGAAGAAGGACAAACAAAGCTCAAGAAATCACGAGATAAATAATAAAAATTAGACCAGAAATAAGTGAAATAAATAAACAGTAGAAAGTATAAATGAAACTGAGTTGGTTCTTTGAGAAGATAAACAAAATAGACAAACTTTAGTCAGACTCACTAAGGAAAAAATAAATAAGGGTCAAATAACATTAGAAACGAAAAAGGAGAAGTTACAATGGCTACCACAGAAATACAAGGAATTATAAGAGTATGCTATGAAAAAACTAGTGTGCCAGCAAATTGGACAACCTAGATGAAATGGATAAATTCTTAGACTCATACCACCTCCCAGAACAAAATCAAGAAGAAATAGAGAATCTGAATAGACCAATCACAAGGAAAGGGATTGAAACAGTAATAAAAAAAAAAACCTCCCAGGGCCAGCCCCATGGCCTAGTGGTTAAGTTTGGCCCAGCTTTGGTTCCAGGGTGCAGACCTACACCACTAAACCACTCATTGGCAGCCATGCTCTCATGGTGAACCACATGCAAAATAAAGGAAGATTGGCACTAATGTTAGTTCAGGGCAATTCTTCCTCATGAAAACAAGTCCTCCCATAAAACAAAAGTCCAAGGCCAGATGGCTTCTTTGGAGAATTTGACTAGACAATCAAGTAAGGTTTAATACCTATCCATAGCAAGCTTTTCCAAAAAGTTAAAGAAGACAGAACACTCCCTAACTCATTCTATGAGGTCAACATTACCATGATACCAAAACCAGAAAAGGACAACACAAATAAGGAAAATTACAGGCCAATATCACTCATTAACGTTGATGCAAAAATCCTCAACAAAATATTGATGAACTGAATATAGCAATACATTAAAAGGACCATACATCATGATCAGGTGGGACTTATATCAGGGATGCAGCGATGGTTCAACGTCCTCAAATCAATCAGTGTGATACATCATATTAACAAAATAAGGAATAAAAATTACATGATCACCTCAACAGATGCAAAATAGCATTTGACAAGACCCAACTTCCATTTACAACAAAAACTCTCAAGAAAATGCGCATAGAAGGAAAGCACCTCAACATAATAAAGGCCATATATGACAAACCTACAGCCAACATCATACTCAATGGGGAAAAAACTGAAAGCCATCCCTCTGAGAAGAGGAACAAGACACAGATGCCCATTCTTCCCACTTCTATTCGAGATAGTACTAGAGGTTTTGGCCAGAGCAATTAGGAAAGAAAAAGAAATAAAAGGTATCCAAATTGGAAAGGAAGAAGTGAAACTCTCATTGTTTGTGGATGACAAGTTTCTATATATAGAAAACCCTAAAGAATCATTCAGAAAACTATTAGAACTAATCAATAACTACAGCAAAGTTGCAGGGTACAAAACCAACTTTCAAAAATCAGTTACATTTCTATACTCTAACAACTAACTGGCAGAGAGAAGTAAAGAATAAAATCCTATTTACAATCACAACGAAAAGAAAAAGTATCTAGGAATAAATTTAACTAAAGAGATGAAAGATCTATACACTGAAAACTATATGGCATTATTCAAAAACATCAAAGAGGACTTAAAGAAATGGAAAGAAATTCCATGCTTATGGATTGGAAGAGTAAACATAATTAAAATGTCCATATTACTTAAAGCAATTACAGATTCAATGCAATCCTAATCAGAACTGCAATGACATTCTTCATGGAAACAGAACAGAGGATCCTAAAATTTATATGTAAAAACAAAAGACCCTGAATAGACAAAGGAATCCTGAGAAAAAGGTCAAAGATGGAGGCATCACAATCGCCGACCTCAATGCTATAGTAATCAAAGCAACATGGTACTGGCACACAAGCAGACACAGAGATCAAAGGAACAGAATTGGAAGCCCAGAAGCAAAACTACATATCAACACAAAGCTAATATTCAACAAAGGAGCCAAGAACATACAATGGAGAAAGCAAAGTCTCTTCAATAAATGGTCTTGGTAAAACTGGACAGCCACATGCAAAAGAATGAAATTAGACCACTGTCTTGCACCGTACTGAAAAATTAACTCCAAGTGGATTAAAGACTTGAATGTTAGACCTGAAACCGTACAACTGCTGGAAGAAAATGTAGGCTGTACACTCTTTGACATCAGTCTTAGCAGCATTTTCTTGAATTTCATGTCTACTCAGACAAGGGAAACAAAAGGAAAAACTAACAAATGGAACAACATCAGACTAAAATACTTCTGTAAGGCAAAGGAAATTATGAACAAAATTAAAAGACAGCCCACCAAAAGGGAGGAAATATTTGTAAGTCATATAGCCAACATGGTACTAATTTCCAAAATATATAAAGAACTCATTCAACTCAACAACAGAAAGATCAAACAATCCTATCAAAAAATGGGCAGAGGATATGAACAGATATTTTTCCAAAGAAGATATACAGATAGCCAACAGGCACATGAAAAGATGTTCAACATCACTAATTATCAGGGAAATGCAAATCAAGACTACAATAAGATACTGCCTTACACCAGTCAGAATGGCTAAAATTACCAAGACAAAGCATAACAAATGTTAGAGAGGATGTGGAGAAAAGGGAACTCTCATACACTGCTGGTGGCAATGCAAACTGGCTCAGCCACTAAGGAAAAGAGTGTAGAGATTTCTCAAACAATTAAAAATACGAATGCCATACAATCCAGATATCCCATTGCTGGGTACTTATCAAACAACTTTAAATCAACAACTCAAAGAGATTTGTGTATCCCTATATATTCATTGCAGCATTATTCACAATATCCAAGACAAGGAAGCAATCCATATGCCCACCAACTGGTGAATGGATAAAGAGGACATGGAGTACATATATAAAATGGAATACTGCTCATCCATAAAAAAATCAATATCATTTCATTTGCAACAACATGTATGGTCCTAGATGGTATTACATTAAGCAAAATAAGCCAGACAGAGAAGGCAAAAACCATATGATTTCTCTCATTTGTGGAAGATAAACAAACATATGGATAAAGAGAACAGAGTAGCGGTTACCAGAGACAAAAGGCACTGTGGGGAGGGTGAAAGGGATAAAGGGCCACATATGTATGGTGATGGATAAAAATAAGACTTTGGTGGTGAACACGATGCAGTCTACAGAAACTGATCAACGATAATATACACCCAAAATTACACAATGTTATAAACCATTATAACCCAAATATAATAATTTTAAAAAATACTATTTGTTAAACTAAAACGCAATAAATTTACCTTATTTCAAAAAAAAAGAGAACACTATGATGAAACAAGCTTTTGTAGCTCTTTATGAACATTTGCATATAAGACATCAAAAATTTCCCTATTGATCTGACAGAATATCTATAACACTCATTCAGTGAAAGAACACTGTGGTGAACCATCTCATTTGCAGCTGTTTAGGAACATCTTCAAATAAGTCATTTCAAACTTTTCAGGCTGTGCCATACATAAAAGCTATCACTTTTTCTTTAAAATGAAAGAACACTGTTCTGAACCTAGCTTGCCAGTACCTATTCACAAACTTCTTTAAAAACTTATTAAACATTTCACTACAAGAATGACAGAATTACATATAACATTCATTAAATGAAAGAACACTATTGTGAAGCCAGCTTGCTTGTACCTCTTTAGGAACGTCTTCATATAACACTTAAACATTTCCCTACAGACATGACAGAATATCAGTAACATTCATTCACTCACAGAACACAGTGGTGATACTGGCTGGTTTGTACCTGTTAAGGAAAATCTTCATTTAAGTCTTTCAAGCTTTTCAGTATATGTTGTACAGAATGACTATCATTCTCTTGCAATGAAAGAACACCGTGCTGACACCAGAATATCTACAACATTCACTGAAACAACATTGTAGTGAAACTTTCTTATAGTTGTTTATGAACATGTTCATACAAGACATTTCAAACAAATGTATATGCTGTACAGAATGGCTATCAAATTCTTACTGTGGAAGAACACTATTCTGAACCAAGGTAGCAGGTAGCTATTTATGATCATCTTTATATGACTTAGCAAACATTTCACTAGAGACATAACAGATGATCTATAACCTTCTTTCACTGAGAGAACACTATAGTGAAACCATCTTGCCTGTAGCTGTTTAGGAATATCTTCCTATAAAACATTTCAGACTTTTCAGTATAAGCCTCACAGAAAGACTATCGCATTCTTACAGTGTAAGTACACTGTGGTTAAGCCAGTTTGCTTGCTGCTCTTCAGGAACATCTTAATAAAACACAACAAATAATTGACTACAGGCATGAAAGAATATCTAACATCCATTCACTGAAATGACACTGGTCAAATCATGTTGATTGTAGCTGTTTAGAAACATCTTCTTATAAGACATTTCAAACATTTCTGCATATGCCTTACAAAATAGTTATCATTTTCTTCCAATGAAAAAACACATTGGTGAACCATCTTGCTTGGAGCTGTACAAGAAGTTCTTCATAGAAGATAGCTCACACATTTCAGTATATTCCCTGCAGAATAGATGTTACTTTCTTACCTTGATTGTACACTCTGGCTGACAAATCTTAAGTAGATGTGTAAGAAAATCTTCATATAAGATGTATGAAACATTTCACATAGGCAGCACAGAATATTTACAACATTCATTCATTGAAAGAGCATGCTGTTTTAACTGTCTTTGTTGTAGCTATTTCAGAATATCTTCATATAAGACTTACCAACATTTCACTAAAGGTATGAGAGAATTTCTATAACATTTATTCAATGAAATAACACTGTGGTTAAACCATCCTACTCATGGCTGTTTAGGAACATCTTCTTAGGAGACAATTCAAATATTTCAGTATAAGCCTTACAGAATGCCTATCACTTTGTAGGAATGAAAGAACACTGCAGTGAAAACATCTTGCTAGAGGCTGCTTAGGGTCATCTTCATATAAGAAGTTTCATACATTTCAATAGCTGCCTTTCAGAACGGTTATCATTTTCTTAGAATGAAAGATCATTGTGGTGAAACCATCATGCTCATAGCTGTTTACGTACGTTTTCATATAAGACTTATCAAACATTTCAATCTATGCATGAATGAATATCTGTAACATTCATTCACTAAAATAACACTTTGATGAAACCATCCTGCTTGTAGCTGTGTAGGAAGGAACACTTTATTGTGAGGCAATTCGAATATTTCAGTATATGCCTTATAGAATGACTATCATTTTCTTACAATGAAAGAATAGTCGTGAAAATATCTTGCTTGAAGTTGCTTAGGAACATTTTCATACAAGACATTTCAGTACATTCCTTACACATCAGCTATCACTTTCTTACAATGAAAGAACACTACAATTAAACCACCTTGCTTTTATCTGTTAGGAACATCTTCATACAAGATCTGTCAAACATTTCACTATAGGTGGGACAGAATATCTATTACATTGATTCATTGAAAGAATACTCTGGTTAAACTGTATAGCTTGTAGCTGTTTAGGAACATATTCCTATAAGACATTTAAATCATTTCAGTATATGCTTTAAAAAATGGCTATTACTTTCTTAAACTGAAAAAACACTGTGTGAAACCATTTTGCTTGTAGTTGTTTAGAAACATCTTCATAAAAGACACTTCAAACAGTTATTATTGCCTTACAGAATGGCTATCACTTTCTTACACTGAAAGAACACTCTGGTTAAACCGTCTTGCTTGTGACTGTTTAGGAACATTTTCATATGAAATCACTACAGACATGAGGGAATATCTATAACATTCATTCACTGAAAGAATATTGTGATTAAATGATCTTGTTTGGAGCCGTTTATGAACATGTTCATATGACATAAAACATTTCATTACAGAACTGAGAAAATATCTACAGCATACATTCACTGAAAGTACACATTTTAAACCATCTTCCTTGTAGGTCTTTAGGAAAATCTTCATACAAGACATCAAACATTTTACTACAGGCATGAGAGAATATCAATAACATTCATTCACTGAAAGAACACTGTGGTTAAACTATTCTCGTAGCTGTTTGGGAACATCTTCTCATAAGACAGTTCAAACAATTCCATATATGCCTACAGAACAACTATCACTCTCTTACAGTAAAGCAACACTGTGGCAAAACAATATAGCTTGTAACTGTTTAAGGAAATCTTAATATAAGACATTTTGAACCCATCAGTAAATGCCTTACATACAGGTATCATTTTTTTTTTACAATGAAATAACTTCTCAGTTAAACAGTCTTGTTTATGGCTGTTCAGGAAAAAAATCATATGACTTATCAAACATGTCACTACAATTATGAGAGAATATCTGTAACATTCATTCACTGAAAGATCATTGTGGCTAAACAATATTGCTTGTAGCTGTTTAGGAACATCTTAAGAGAAATTTCAAATATTTCAGTATATGACTACAGAACAGCTATTACTTTTGTAAATGAAAGGATGCTGTGATGAAACCAATTTCTGGTAGCTTCTTAGAAACATCTTTATAGAGGACAGCGTCAAGATGGTGACATAGGAGGACTCTGAATTCACCTCCTCCCATGGACAGAATAAATTTACAACTACTCTTGGAACAATTATTATTAAGAGAGAACAGAAAACTGGCTAAAAAGAATCCTGACAATAAGGGACAGTTCTGATTGAGGTGGAAGATACAGAAATCCACTTCTGGAGAGAAAAAAGCAACGTTTGAGCTGCAATGCTTCATGGCAGGCTGGGAGTAACCTTAAACTATGAAGGCTTCTCTGGAGGAGTCAGGGATCTGAGTGGGAGAGCATTACCAAAATAAGCAACTTTTGGTCTCAGTACAACCGAGACAAGTGTTATAATACTTGCCTTTCTGGCAATTAACTACAACAGGGAATACCCTGAGAAAAGTTATTGGATATAAGGGTAAAAAAAAGCCCGCTCTTAAAGGGCCCACACATAAATTCATCCATTTCAGAAAGCAATCTAAAATCATGAGAAAGAAAGGTACACAGTCCTTTGGTGAAAAGATACAAAGAGACTCAACTGATATGCTCTAGGTGCATCTCAATGAGAGGCAAGACCTTTCCAGGGACTTAAGATTGGTGGCAGCCATTATTGTGACCTAGTGCAAGCATGCTAACACAGATGCTGTCAGACAATATTGGAGTACCTTCCCTGGCCTGTTAGACCATGGGAATGCCACACCCACTAGAGTACTAATTTAATCCAGCTCAGCCAGGGTGGGCAGCCCACCCTAGGGACTGGCCCCAGCCAACAGCAAGCCCTTGGGCAACTTGTGGGCCAATATAGGTGGAGTGCCTGAAACCTATGTAACTGGGCAAGTGGGTCTGCCTCAGTAGGGTAGGGTGTACATGAGTGGTGGGCCTGCATTGGTGGAGTGTGTGGCACCTCTGCAGTGGGTGACTGGGTCCAATTCAGTTTTTCAGGTCACATACATGGGGCAAGAAGGTGTTCATGGAGCATGTAGCCCTGAAGGGGGTGGAACCTGACAGCTGCAGCAGACTTGTGCTTGTCAAAAAACCACATAGGGGACTTGCCCCACTTCTCAATCTTGAAACAATTAGGTACTCCCATGCCTGGGGCTGGGCCCACTCAGCAGTAACAATGAGAGAGCTGACAACAGCCTCCTAGGCCAGAGGCCTACAACAATTGTAATCCCCTGAGTCTAGCAACCAATAATGCTGGAGGTCTACTCACTTAACAGAAAAACTGCAACAGGAATGTGCTATTAGAACTTGCATCCAACTATGCTGGGGCTCCCCATGCCTGATAAAGTGGCTGAAAGGATGATAGCAGCCACACACAGCTGAGCATAACAACCAGCAAGCTATGGGGACAGCCTAGCCTCCTTGGGTACCTGCAGCAAGAGCAACACTGCCATAAAATAAGGACACGTAAACCACAAAGGGAAAAACCCTGGAACATCGGGAACTGGTGATTAAAGGAAAGCACACTACTGGACCTCATAGGGAATCTTGTACACAAGGCCACGTCTCCAAACTGGGAGATGTAGCTGATGTAACTAATACATAGATATAAGCACAGAGAAGGAGGAAAATGAGGAGACAAAGGAATATGTTCCAAGTAAAGGAACAGAACAAAACCCCAGAAAAAGAACTAAATTGAACAGAAATAAACAATCTACCTGACAAAGAGTTCAAAAAAATAGTCATAAAGATGCTCATTGGTCTCAGGAGAAGAATGGATGAACTCAGTGAGAACTTCAACAAAGAAGTGGAAAATACAAAAAAGAACAAATCAGAAATTAAGAATACAATACTGGAAATGAAAAATTCTCTACAGGGTCTCAATAGCAAAGTATATGATATGAAGAATGGATTAGCAAGCTGGATGAAAGACTAGAGGAAATAACCCAGCCTGAACAAACAAAAGAAAAAAGAATTTAAAAGAATGAAGACAGTATAAGAGACAACTGGGACAACATCAAGAACAGTAATATCTGTGTTATAGGAGTCCCAGTGAGAAGAGAGAGAAAAAAGGGCAGAGAATCTATTTGAAGAAATAATGGCTGAAAACTTTTCTAACCTAAGGAAGGAAGCAGACATCCAGGTACAGGAATCACAGACAGCACAAAACAAGATAAATCCAAAGAGGCCCACACCAAGACACATTATAATTAAAATGTATACTATTAAAGATACAGAGAGAATTTTAAAAGTCACAAGAGAAAGACAACAAGTTACATACAAAGGAAACTCCATACTTCTATCAGCTGGCTTCTCAGCAGAAAACTTACAGGCTACAAAGGAGCAGCACGGTATATTTAAAATGCTGAAAGGAAAACACCTACAGCCAAGAATACTCTCCCTAGCAAGGTTATCATTCAGAATAGAAGGAGAGATAAAGACTTCCCCAAACAAGCAAAAGCAAATAATTTAACTCCAAGAAACCAGCTTTACAAGAAATGCAAAAGGGACTTATTTAAGTGAGAAAGAGAAGAACACAAATAAGAATAAGAAAATTATCAAAAAAGAAGACAATAAAATCACCAGTAAAGGCAACTATATGGTAAATGTAGCAGATAACCACCTATGAAGATAATACGAAGGTCAAAATACAACAGTACAAAAGTTATCTATTTCCATGACAAGAGGGTAATGGATACACATACATACAAAAAGAGGTTAGATAAAGGGGTGGAGTAAAAGAGTAGAGCTTTTAGCAAATGTCAAACTAAAGAGATCATCAACTTAATATAAACTGATATATACATAGGTTATTATCTATGAACCTCATGGCAATCACAAACCAGAAACCTATAACAAATATAGAAAAAATTAAGAGAAAGGAACCCAAACATAATACTAAACAAAGCCATCAAACCACAAGGGAAGAAGAAAGGGACGGAGAAGAACTACTAAAACACCCATAAAAATAACAAAATGGCAATAAGTACATTCTTATCAATAGATACAATAAATGTCAATGAGCTAAATGCTACAATCAAAGACATAGGGTGGCTGATTGGATAAAAAAACAAGACCTATATATATGCTGCACACAAGAGACACACTTCAGACCTAAAGACACTCACAAACTGAAAGTGAGGGATGGAAAAAGATACTCCATGCAAATTGCAATGAAAAGAAAGCTGGGGTAGCAATACTTATCTCAGACAAAAGAGACTTTAAAACAAAAACTGCAACAAGATACAAAGAAGGGCACTACATGATAATAAGGGGAACAATCCAACAAGAAGATACAGTACTTGTAAATATCTATGCACCTAATATAGGAGGACCTAAATATAAAAGTGATTATTAACAGACCTAAAAGGAGAAATAGACAGCAACACAATAATAATAGGAGACTTTAACACTCCACTTTCACCAATGGATAGATCATCCAAACAGTAAATCAATAAGGAAATATTGGCCTTCAATAATAAATTAGACCAGCTGGACGTAGTAGATATATACCAAACATTGCATCCAACAACCTCAGAGTACACATTTTTTTCAAGAGGACATGGAACATTCTCCAGGATAGATGGCATATGAGGCCACAAAAAAGTCTCTATAAATTTAAGAACATTGAAATAAACCAAGCATATTTTCTGACTACAATGGTATGAAACTAGAAGTCAACTATAAGAAGAAAATTGGAAAAACCACAAATATGTGGAGATCAAACAAAATGCTACTAAACAACGATTGGGTCAATGGATAAATCAACGGAGAAATTAAAAAAATACCTGGAGACAAAGGAAAATGAAAATACAACATGCCAAAATTTATGGAACATAGCAAAAGTGATTCTAAGAGTAAAGTTTGTAGCAATATAGGCCTACCTCAACAAACAAGAAAAATCTCAAATAAACAATCTAACAGTGCACCCAATGGAACTGGAAAAAGAGGAACAAACAGGGCCCAAAATCAGTAGAAAGAAGGATATAATGAAAAGAGCAAAAATAATTGAAATAGAGTCTAAAAAAATAGAAAAAATCAATGAAATCAAGAGCCATTCTTTGAAAAGATAAATAAACTTGATAAAACTTTAGCTAGGCTTACCAAGAAAATAAGAGAGAGTGCTCAAATAAATAAATCAGAAATGAAAGTAAAATCAGAAACGAAAGAAGAGAAATTGCAACAGACCTAAAAAATACAAAAGATTATAAGAGAATACTATGAAAAGCTGTATATCAACAAATTGAATAAGCTAGAAAAAAATAGATAAATTCTTAGAATCATGAAAGCTTCCAAAACTGAATCAAGAATAAATAGAGAAATTGAATAGACCAGTCACAAGTAAGGAAATTGAAACAGTAATGAAAAACATACCCCAAAATAAAAATCCAGGACCAGATGGCTTCCATGGTGAATGCCAGCAAACATTCAGATAAGAAATGGTGCCTATCCAGATCAAACTCTTACAAAAAATTGAAGAGGAGGCAAAGCTTCCTAACTCATTCCACAAAATCAACCTTACCTTGAAACCAAAGCCAAACAAGGAAGACACAAAACAGAAAATTACAGGCCAATATCACTGATGAGCATCAATGCAAAAATCCTTAACAAAATACTAGCAAATCAAATACAAAAATATGAAAAATATCATGCACCATGACAATTGGAAGTAATTCCAGTGATGCAGGGATGGTTTAACATCTGTAAATCAGAGTGATACACCACATTAAAAAAATGAAGAAGAAAAATCACATGGTCATCTCAACAGATGTAGAGAAATCCCTTGACAAGATAGAGCATACATTTATGATTTTAAAAAACTCTGAATAAAATGGGTATAGAAAGAAAGTAGTTCAACATCATAAAGGCCATATATGACAAACCCACAGCTAATATTCTCAATGATGAAAAACTGAAATCTATCCATCTAAAACAGGAACCAGACAAGGGTGTCTTATTCCATCACTCTTATTTAACGCAGTATTGGAAGTCCTACCAGATCAATGGCAAGACAAAAAATAAATAATGGGATCAAAATTGGAAAGTAAGAAGTGAAACCGCCACTTTTTGCAGATGACATGATTTTATATATAGAAAACCCCAAAGGATCCACAAAAGATTTTAGAAATAGTAAATGAATATGGTAAAGTTACAGGATACAAAATCAACCTACAAAAATGAATTGCTTTTCTATACACTAAGAATTGATTAGTAGAAAGAGAAATTAAGAATATAATCCCATTTACAATTGCAACAGAAAGAGTACAATACCTAGGAATAAACTTAACCAAAAAGGTGAAAGACCTACACTGAAACCTGTAAAACATTATTAAAAGAAATAGAAGAAGACACAAAGACATAGAAAGATATTTCATGTTCTTGGATTGGAATAATTTATATAGTTAAAATGTCCAGACTTTCTAAAGCAATCTACAGATTCACTGCAATCCTTATCAAAGTTCCAATGACATTTTTCACAAAGCAAAGAATCTTAAAATTTATATGGAACAATAAAAGACCCCAAATAGCCAAAGGAATCCTGAGAAAAAAGAACAAAGCTGGAGGTATCATACTCTCTGACTTCAAGATATACTCCAAACCTACAGTAATCAAAACAGCATGGTACTGGCACAAAACCAGACTCACAGATCAATGTAACAGAATTGAAAGCCCCAAGTAAAACCACACATCTATGGACAGCTAATTTTCAACGAGGGAGCCAAGAATGTAAAATGGAGAAAGGAAAGTCTCTTCAATAAGTGGTGTTGGGAAAACTGGACAGCAACATGGAAAAGAATGGAAGTAGACCGTTATCTTACGCCACACGCAAAAATTAACTCAAAATGGATTATAGACTTGAACATAAGACCTGAAACTACAAAACTTCTAGAAGAAAACCTAAGCAGTTCACTATTAGATGTTGGTCTTAGCAGCATATTTTCAAGTACCAGATCTGACTGGGCAAGGGAAACAATAGAAAAAATAAATGCATGGGACTACATCAAGCTAAAAAGCTTCTGCACAGAAAAGAAAATCAACAAAAATAAGACAACCTAACAATTGGGAGAAGATATTTGCAAACCGTATATCTGATAAAGGGTTAATATCCAAAATATATAGAGAACTCCTACATCTCAACAACGAAAAACTAACAACCCAATTAAAAAATGGTCAGGGGCCAGCCCTGTGGCACAGTGGTTGAGTTCACACATTCCACTTCTGTGTCACTAATTATGAGGGAAATGCAAATCAAAATTCCAGTGAGATACTACCTCACACCCATCAGAATGGCTATAATTAACAAGTCTTGGAGAGGATGTGGGGAAAATGGAACTCTCATACACTACTGGTGGGAATACAAACCAGTGCAGTCACTATGAAGAACAGTATGGACATTCCTCAGAAACTTAAGAATAGAACTTCCGTACAATCCAGCTATTCCACTGATGGGTATTTATCCAAAGGACATAAAAACATGAATGAATAAAGATATATGCACCCTATGTTCACTTCAGCATTATTCACAATAGCCAAGACTCGAAAAAACACTTAGTGACCATCAAGGGATGAATAGATAAAGAAGATGTGGTCTACGTACACAATGGAATACTACCCAGCCATAAAAAAGGGTGAAATATGGTGATTTGTGACAACATGGATGTGCCTTGAGGGTATTATACTAAGTGAAATAAGTCAGAGGGAGAAAGTGAAATACCATATGATCTCACTCATTAATAGAAGATAAAAACAACAACAAAGTAACATAGAGACAGAGATTGCATTGATGGTTACCAGAGGGTGAAGGGAGGGAGGAAGGTGAAAGGGATGATTAGGCACACGTGTATCATGGTGGATTGTAGGCAGTCTTTGGGTTATGAGCATGATGTAATCTACACAGAAATTCAAATATAGGGTTGCACAACCGAAGTTTGTATAATGTTATAGACCAATGTTACCACAGTAAAAAACAAAGATAAACCAAAATTGAATAAATAAATAAAAAGAAACTTCTTTATATGAGAATTATCAACATTTCACTACAGCAGTGAGAGAATATAACATTCATTCACTGAAACAACACGGGTTAAACCATGTTGCTTGCATTTGTTTTAAAAATATCTTCTTAAAACACATTTTTAAAACTTCAATATATGCCTTGTGGAATGGCTATCATGTTTTCACAATGAAGGAACACTATGGTGAAACCACGTTGCTCAAAGTTGTTTAAGAACAACTTCACATAAGTAATTTCAAACATTTCTTTACAGGCCTGAGGGAATATCTGTAATATTCATTCACTGAAAGAACAATGTGATTAATCCATCCTCCTTGTAGCTGTTCAGGAGCAACTTCTTATGAGACAATTCAAACACGTCAGTGTAGTCTGGAAAAAAGGCTATCAGCTTCTTACAATAAAAGAACACTGTGGTGGAATCATCTTGCTTGAAGCTGTTTACCAACATGTTCATATAAGACACTTCAAAATTTCAGTATACGCCTTTCAGAACAGCCGTCATTTTCTTAGATTGAAAGGAAACTTTGGTGAAATCTTGTTGCTTGTAGCTCTTTAGGAACATTTTCATATAAGACTTATCACACATTTCAACATATGCATGAGAGAATATCTATAACATTCATTAACTGAAAAAACACTGTGGCTAAGACTTCCTGTTTGTAGTCATTTGGGAACATTTTCTTAGAGACAACTCAAACATTGCATTACATGCCTTATAGAATGACTGTTACTTTCGTACAATGAAAGATCACTGTCATGAAAACATCTTGCTTTAAGTTGCTTAGTAACATTTTTATTTAAGACATTTCAAATATTTCAGTGTAGACCTTACAGAGTGGTTGTCACTTTCTCAAAATGAAAGAACACTGTGGAGAAACCATCTTGCTTGTAGCCGTTTAAACACATCTTTATATAAGACTTATCAAACTTTTCACTGCAGATGTGAGAGAGTGTAACATTCATTCACCCAAAAAATACTGTGATTAAACAACATTGCTGGGAGCTGTTTAGGAACATATTCTAATAAAACATTTCAAATATTTCCGTGTATGTGGTACAGAATGGCTGTCACTTTCTTACAATGAAAGAACACTGTGATGAATCTGTCTTGATTGTTGCTGTTTAGGAATATCTTCACTTAAGGCATTTAAAACACTGAGTAAATGCCTTACAGAGCAGGTTTCCATTTCTTACAATGAAAGAACACTGTGGTTAAACCATCTTGCACATAGCTGTTTAGGAACATCTTCATATAGGACTTATCAAACACTTCACTATAGGCAGGGTGGAATATCTGTAAAATTCCTTCACTGAAAGATAAAACTTTGGTTAAACCATCTTGCTTGCAGCTGTTTAGGAACAGCTCCCTATAAGACCTATCAAACTTTTCATTACAGGTATTAGAGAATATATATAACACTCATTTACATAAAGAGCCTTGTGTTTAAAAAACATCTTCTTGTAGCTTTTTAGGAAGCTCTTTGTGTAAGCATTATGAAATATTTCAGTGCATTTGTGAGAAAATGTCATAACACTCTCACTGAAAGAACACTATGGTTAAACCATCTTGCTTGGAGCTGTTTAGGAACATCTTCATATAAGAGTTGCAAAACATTTCAATACAGGATTGAGAGAATATCTGTAACATTCTTTCACCGAAAGTACATGTGTTTAAACAATTTTCATTGTAGGTGTTTAGGAACATCTTTGTACAAGACTTTTAAAACATTTTACTACATGCATGATAGAATATCAATAACATTCATTCAATGCTAGAACACGGTGGTTAAACCATGCTACTTGTAGTTTTAGGAACATCTCATAAAACATTTCAAACATTTCTGTATGTGCCTTATAGAACACGTAACACTTTCTTACATTGAAGAAACACTGTGGTTAAACCAGGTTTATTTTAGCCGTTTGGGAACATCTTCTTATAAGACATTTTTTAAATTTCAGAATATATCTACTGAATGGATCTTTCTTTCATGAATGTTAGAACACTGTGGTGAAACCATCTTACTTGTAACTGCTGAAAAACATCTTCATATAAGACATCAAACATTTCACTACAGATGTGAGAGAATGTAACATTCATTCACTAAGAGAACACTGTGGTTAAACAATGTTGCCGGTACTGTTTAGGAACATATTCTAATAAGACATTTCAAATATTTCAGGATATGCCTTACAGAACGGATATCACTTTCTTACAATGAAGGAACAGTGTGGTGGCTCAATATTGCTTGTAAGTGTTTAGGGACATCATAATATAAGATATTTCAAGCATTTCAGTAAATGCTTTACAAAGCCCCTGTCAGTTTCTTACAATGAAAGAACACCATCTTGCTTGTAGCTGTTTAGGAATATTTCCATTGTAAGACTTATCAAACATTGCACTATAGGCATGAGACCATATCTATAACATCCATTCACTGACATAGTACTTTGATTAAACCATCATGCTTGTAGCTGTTTAGAAACATCTTCTTATAAGACAATTCAAACACAGCAATTTATGCCTTATTGAACGACTATCACCTTCTTACAAAGAAGGAACACTGTTGTGAAAACATCTTGCTGGAAGCTGCTGAGGAAAGTCTTCATATGAGACATTTCAAACATTTAAGTATATGCCTTGCAGAGTGGCTGCCACTTTCTTACAATGAAAGAACACTGTGGCAAACCACCTTGCTTGTAGCTGTTTAGGAACATCTTCTGATAAGACATTTTTATCATTTCAGTATCTGACTTACAAAAAGGTATAACTTTTCTTTTGCTTTTACTGTACTTTTTAAAACTGAGGTTATATTAGTTTATAACATTTAAATTTCAGGTGTACATCTGTATATTTTGATTTTGTGTATATTACTTCATGTTCACCACTCAAAGATGAATTACTATCCATCAGCATACACACATGCCCAGTGATCTCTTCCTCCCTCCACCCTTCCCCTCTGATAACCAACAATCTAATCTCTGTATCTGTGTTTGGTTGATGTTGCTATTGTTGTTTTTATCTTCTATTTATAAGCAAGGTCATATGGTGTTGGACTTTCTCCCTGTGACTAATTTCACTTAGCATAATACCTTAAAGGTCCATCCATGTTGTCACAAATGGCCACATTTTATCATTTTTTATGGCTCCATAGTATTCTACTGTGTATCTATACCACATCTTCTATATCCATACGTCCCTTGATGGGCACTTAGGGTGTTTCCAAGTCTTGGATATTGTGAATAATGCTGCAATGAACATAGGGTGCATCTATCTTTACACATTCATGTTTTCCTATTCTTTGGATAAATATCCAGCAGTGGAATAGCTGGATCATATGGTACTTCTATTCTTAATTTTTTGAGGAATCTCCATACTGTTTTCCATAGTCACTACACCAGCTTGCATTTCCATCAGCAATGTAGGATACTTCCCTTTACCTACATCTTCTCCAAGACTTGTCATTTCTTCTCTTGTTAATTATAGCCATTCTGATGGACATGAAGTGATATTTCATTGTAGTTTTGATTTGCATTTCCCTAATAATTACTAATGTTGAACAACTTTTCATGTTCCTGTTGGCCATCTGGATATCTTCTTTGGAAAACTGTCTTTTCAGATTTTCTCCCATTTTTTAATTGGGATGTTAGTTTTTTTGTTGTTGAGATGTATGAGTTCATTGGATATTTTGGATATTAACCCCTTATCAGATATATGGTTTATAAATGTCTTCTCCCAGTTGTTAGGTTGTGTTTTTGTTTTGTTGATGGTTTCCATTGCTGTGGAGAAGCTTTTTAGTTTTATTTGGTCCCATTTGTTTATTGTTTCTAGTGTTTCCCTTGCCTTGTCATACATGGTTCTTGAAATTTACTGATAAGACCAAAGTCTAAGAGCATACTGCTTATCTTTTCTTCTAGAAGTCTTATGATTCCAGTCTTACAGTCAAGTCTTTAATCCACTTTTGAGTTAATTTTTGTGTATGGGGTAAGATAATGGTCTAGTTTTATTCTTTTCATGTGGCTGCCCAGTTTTCCCAACACCATTTATTGAAGAAACTTTCCTTTCTCCATGGTGTGTTCTCTGCTCCGTTGTCAAAAATTCACTGTTCATAGATGAGCGGTTTTATTTCTGGGCTTTCAATTCTGTTCCATTGATCTGTGTGTCTGTTTTTGTGACAGTGCCATGCAGTTTTGATTACTAAGGCTTTGTAGTGTATTCTTAAATCAGGGAGTGTGATGTATCAAGCTTTGTTGTTTTTCTTAGGATTCCCTTGGCTATTCAGGGCCTTTTGTTGTTCCATTTAAATTTTATGACTCTTTGCTCTATTTCTGTGAAAAATGTCATTGTAACTTTGATAAGGATTGCATTGAATCTGTAGATTGCTTTAGGAAGTACGGACATTTTAACTATGTTAATTTTTCCAGTTCAAGAGTGTGAAATATCTTTCCATGTCTTTGTGCTTTCTATTTCTTTTGACAAAATTTTACAATTTTCAGTGTACTGGTCTTTCACCTTTTTGGTCAAGTTTATTCCTACGTATTGCATTCTTTCTGTTGCAATTGTAAATAATATTGTATGCTTAATTTCTCTTTCTACTACTTTGTTGTCACTGTATAGAAATGCAACTGATTTTTGTATGTTGATATTGTATCCTGCAAATTGACTGTATTCATTTACTATTTCTGGAAATTTTTGTTGAATTCTTTAGAGTTTTCTATATATAAAATGATGTCATCTGCAAATAGTCATAGTTTCACTTCTTTTCCAATTTGGATTCTTTTTCTTTCTTTTTCTTGACTGATTGCTCCACGTAGGACTGCCAAGGTTATATTAAATAAGAGTGGTGAAAGTGGGCATCCTTATCTGGTTCCTGTTCTTAGATGGATAGTTTTCAGTTTTTCTCCATTGAGAATGATATTAGCCGTGGGTTTGCCATTTATGGCCTTTTTATGTTGACTTGCTTTCCTTCTATACCTATTTTATTCTGAGTTTTTATCATAAATGGATGCTGTATCTTGTTAAATGCTCCCTCTGCATCTATTGAGATGATCATGTGATTTTTGTCTTCCTTTTGTTAATGTGGTGTTTCACTTTGATTGATTTGCAAATGTTGAACCATTTCTGCATTCCTGGAATAAATCCCACTTGATCATTGTGTATGACCTTTTTAATGTATTGTTACATTCAATTTGCTAGTATTTTGTTGAGGATTTTTGCATCAATGTTCATCAGTGATATTGGCCTGTAATTTTCTTTTTTTGTGTTGTTCTTGTCTGGTTTTGGTAGTAAGGTAACGTTGGCCTTGTAGAATGAGTTAAGAAGATTCTCGTCCTCTTATTTTTTGAAAGAGCTGGAAATTGATAGGTATTATGTCTTCTTTTAATGTTTGGTAGAATTCACCAGGGAAGCCATGTATTCCTGGACTTTCATTTTCTGGGAGGTTTTTGATTACAGTTTCCATCCCTTACAGGTGGTTGGTCTATTCAAATTTTCCATTTCTGCTTGATTCAGTTTTGAAACGTTGTATGATTTTAAGAAGTTATCTATTATTTCTAGTTTATCCAATTTATTGGTGTATAGCTTTTCATATACTCATAATCTTTTATATTTCTGAGGTTTTCATTGTAATTTTCTCCTCTTTCATGTCTGATTTTATTTATTTGAGCATTCTCTCTTATTTTTATGATGATTCTGACTAAGGATTTGTCCATTTTGTTTACCTTTTCAAAGAACCAGCTCTTATTTTCATTGATTCTTTTCTATTGTTCTTTAGCCTTTATTTTATTTGTTTCTGCTCTTATTTTTATTATTTACTTCCTTCTACTGCTTTTGGGCTTTACTTGTTCTTCTTTTTCCAGTCCTGTTATGTGCACTGTTAGATTTTTTGAGATTTTTCTTGTTTGTTTAGGTAGGCTTGCATTGCTATAAACTTCCCTCTTAGAACCACTTTTGCTGTATCCCATAAATTTTGGCAAGTTGTATTTTCATTTTTATTTGTCTCCAGGTATTTTTCTATTTCTCCTTTGATCATATCATTATTCAGTAGCATTTTGGTTAATCTCCACATTTTTGTGGTTTTTCCAATTTTCTTCCTGTAGTTGATTTCTAGGTTCATACCATTGTGGTCAGAAAGGATGCTTGGTATTATTTCAATCTTCTTAAATTTATTCAAACATTTTATGGCCTAAGATGTGATCTATACTGGAGAAAGTTCTATGTCCATTTGAAAAGAATGTGGGTTCTGTTCCATATATACCTACTAAGTCCATCTGGTTTAATGTTTCATTTAAGGCCAAAGTTTCATGATTGATTTTCTGTTTGGATGATCTATCCTTTGATGTAGGCGGAGTATTAAAGTCCTTTAAAATTATTTCGTTGTTGTCTATTTCTCCTTATTTATGCTAATAATTACTTTATATATTTAGGTGCTCTTATGTTGGATGCATAGACATTTACCTGTGTTGTATCCTCTTGTTGGATTGTTCCCTTTGTCATTACATAGTGCCCTTCTTTGTCTCTTGTTACAGTTTTTGTTTTAAAGTCTCTTTTGTCTGAGATAAGTATCGCTACCCCAGCTTTCTTTTCATTGCAATTTGCATGGAGTATCTTTTTCCATCCCTCACTTTCAGTTTATGAGTGTCTTTAGGTCTGAAGTGTGTCTCTTGTGTGCAGCATATATATAGGTCTTGTTTTTTATCCAATCAGCCACCCTATGTCTTTGATGGTAGCATTTAGTCTATTGACATTTAAAGTACCTATTTATAAGTATGTACTTATTGCCATTGTGTTACTTTTTTTCTGGGTGTTTTAGTTATTCTCTGTTCCGCTCTTCTTCTCTTGCTCTCTTCCCTTATGGTTTGATGGATTTATTTAGTATTATGTTGGCTTCCTTTCTCTAAATTTTTTGTGTATTTATTATAGGTTTCTGGTTTGTGATTACCATGAGGTTCATATATAATAATATATGTATATATAGCCATCTATATAATGTTGATGGTCTCTTAAGTTTGACCTCTTGCTAAAAGCTCTACTTTTTACTCCCTTTCTCCCACATTCTATATTTTTGCTATCATATTTAACCCCTTTTTTGTGCATGTGTATCTGTTATCCTCTTATCATGGAAATAATTTTAGCAATCTTGTCTTTTGACCTTCATGTTCACTTCATAGGTGGTTGATCTGCTACCTGTATTGTATATATGCCTTTAACAATGATTTTCTTGTTTGGTTTTGTTGATAAATTTTTTATTCCTATCTGTGGTTTTTGTCTTTTCCACTTAAATAAGTCCCTTTAGCATTTCTTGTAAGACTGGCTTATTGATATTAAACTCGTTTAGTTTTGGCTTGTCTGGAAAACTGTTTATCTCTCCCTCCATTCTGAATGATAACCTTGCCAGGTAGAGTATTCTTGTGTAGGCTTTTTCCTTTAAGCACTTTAAATAAGTCACATCACTCCCTTCTAGCCTGTAAGGTTTCTACTGAGAAGTCAGTGGATAGACTTACGGGATTTCCTTTCTATGTAACTTATTGCCTTTCTCTTGCAGCTTTTAGGATTTTCTCTTTGTCTTTAGTTCTTGTCATTTTGATTATCATTTGTCTTGGTGTGGTCCTCTTTGGGTTCTTCTTGTTTGGTGCTCTCTGTGTTTCCTGTCTCTGGATGTCTGTTTCCTTCCTTAGGTAGGAGGGTTCAGCAATTATTTCTTTGAATGGCTTCTCTACCTCTTTGTCTCTCTTCTTCTCCTTCTGAGACACCTAATAAAGAAGTTATTGCACTTGATGTTGTCCCAGATGTCCCTTAGACTGTCCTCATTCTTTTTATTTTTTCTGTTCAGCTTGGGTGATTTCCTCTGGTCTTTCACCCAGCTCACTGATCTGTTCTTTTGTATCATCTATGCTGCTATTGATATCCTCTAGTGAATTTTCCCTTTCCTTTATTTTATTCTTTAGTTCTAGTTGGTTCTTTCTTATATTTTCCAATACTTTGTTCAATTTTTCACTATGTTCATCTATTCCTCTTCCAAGATTAGTGAGCATCCTTATCATGATTAGTTTGTACTTTTTATCAAGTAAGTTATTTGTCTCTGTTTCATTTAGTTCTTTTTCAGAGGATTTGCCCTGTTCCATATTTGGAAGATATTCTTTTGTCTCCTTATTTTGCCTATTTCTCTGTGCTTATATCTATGTTTTAGGTATATCTGCTATGTCTCCCAATCTTAGAGAATGGGCTTTATGTAAGAGATTCCTTATGAAACCAAGAAACATGCTTCCCTGTCATTACCTATTCCAGTGTTCCAAATGTGTCCCCTGTGTGGGCTGTGTGTGTCCTGTTGTGGCAGGGTGGCTCTTACTGCAGGTGTATGGGAAGGCT
This sequence comes from Equus asinus, assembly GCF_041296235.1. Lineage (NCBI taxonomy): Eukaryota > Metazoa > Chordata > Mammalia > Perissodactyla > Equidae > Equus > Equus asinus. The sequence continues at coordinate 8,249,601 of NC_091818.1, forward strand.
ACTCTGTCCCTGGCTAGCTGGTTGTAAGGCTCAGCTGCATGTGACTTCTATGGTCCCTTCAGTCACTTTATTGGGCAGGGGATACCAGCATTGTTGGCTGAAAAGTCTAATATGACAATCCTCCTGCAGTTTTTCTGTTAAATAAGGAGGTATCCAGCATGGCTGGTTGCTAGGCTTAGGGACTCACACTTGCTGTAGGCATCTACCCTGCAAGGCTGTTGTCAGCTCTCTCAGGAGAGTAGCTGGGTGGCACTGGTCCCTGGTGTGGCAGCAAACAATTGTTTCAGGCATTGGAGGTGGGGCAGATCCCCTATGTGGTTGAAGAGCTACCACTTTCATACAATGAAAGAACATCATAGGTAGCTGTTTAGGAACATTTTCATGAAAGACTTATCATACACATCACTGCAGGCATGACACAATATCCATTCATTCAATGAAAAACACTATTGTGAAACCAGCTTTCTTGTAGCTGATTGGCAACATCTTCAGATAAGGCCTTTCTACTTTCAGTATATGCCATACAGAATGGCTAATACTCAGACATCACTTTCCTAAAATTAAAGAACGCTGTGCTGAATCCACCTTGCAGGTAGCTGTTGAGGAACATCTTCATGTAAGACTTATAAAACATTCACTATAGCCATGACAGAATATAAGATATATTTACTCAAATAACAATGTGGTGAAACTAGATTGCTTGTATCTGTTTGGAAATATCTTTATATAAGGCTCTTCACATAAGTGTATGCCATAAAGAATGGCTATCAGGGGCCAGTCTGGTGGTGCATTATGACAATGAAAGAACACTGTGCTGAACACAGCTCACAGGTAGCTCTTTAAGAATATCTTCATATAAGATTTATCTAACTTTTCACTATAGCTATGACATGATATCTATGACATTCATTCAAAGAAATAACACTATGTTGAAAAAGCTTGCTTGTAGCTATTTAGGAACATCCTCATATAAGACATCAAATATTTCTCTTGAGGCATGACAGAATATATATAACATCCATTTTCTGAATGTACACTGTGGTGAAAACACAGTGCTTGTAGCTGTTTAGGAACATCTTCAAATAAGTCCTATCGAGCATTTCACTACAGGTGTGACAGAATATCTATAGCATTCACTTACTGAGAGGACACTGTGGTGAAACCAGCTTCCTTGCAGCTGTTAAAGAACATCTTCATGTAAGTTTTTTCTAGCATTTCAGTATGTGCCATACAGAACTGTTATACTTTCTTACAATGAAAAAACATTGTACTTAACTCAGCTTACAGGTAGACTTCTAGGAACATTTTCATATAAGGCTGAAAATTTCACATGTGTGAGAGAATATCTATTACATTAATTCAATGAAAGGTCATTATTGTGAAACCAGCTTGCTTGTAGCTCTTTAGCAACATATTCATATAAGAGTTTTCTGACATTTCAGTATATGCCATACAGAGCAACTATCACTTTATTATAATGAGAAATCAGTGCACTGATCCCAGCTTGCAGGTAGCTGTAGAAACATTTTCATATATGACATAAAACATTTCACTTCAGCTATTGGAAAATATCTATAAGGTTATTCAGTGAAAGAACACTGTGATGTAACCATGTTGCTTGCAGCTGTTTGGAATGATCCTCATATAAGGCTTTTCAAACATTGCAAGCACGTGCCATTCAGAAAGGTTACCACTTCCATAAAATCAAAGAACATTTTTAGGAACCTAGCTTGCGGGTAGCGGTTTAGAAATATCTTTATATAAGTTTTAACAAATATTGCACTACACTCACACCAGAATAACTGTAATATTGATTCAAAGAAAGATCACTGAGCTGAACCCTTGCTTGCCATCTGTTAAGGAACATCTTCTTAAAATACTATGAAACATTTCATTACAGATGTGACAGAATATCCATAAGATTCATTCACTGAAGAAACTCTGTGTTGAAATGAGTGTGTTTGTAGCCATTTAGGGACATCTTCATATAAACCATCTCAAACATTACAGCACATGCCCTATCAACTGGCTAACAATTTCTAAGAATAAAAGAACACTGTACTAAAGGCAACTTGCAGGTAGCTCTTTAGGAACATGTTCATATAAGACAAACATTTCACTACAGGTAGGAGGAATACCTATGACATTCATTCACTGAAAGAAAACCGTGGCGAAACCATGCTACTTCCAGGCATTAAGGATCATTTTCATATTAGTGGATTCAAGCATTTAGGTATAGGCCTTACTGAATGAAATCCCTTCAAATAACGTAGGAATATTGTACAGATCCCAACTTGATAGTAGCTGTTTTGGAACATCTTCATAACACATTATAAATTTCACTGCAGGTGTGACAGAATATCCATTGCACTCATTCAAAGAAAGAAAAATAATGTAAAGCCAGCTTTCTTGTAGCTGGTTAGGAACATCTTGATATAAGACTTTTCTAATAATTAAGCATATGCCATACAAAACGGCTATCACTGTCTTACAATGAAAGAACACTGTACAGAACCCCGCTGCAGGCAGCTGTTTAGGAACATCTTCATATAAGACTTATTAAACATTTCCCTACAGGCATGACAGACTATCTAACACTCGTTCACTGAAAGAACACTGTGGTGAAGCCAGATTACTTCTGGCGCCTTGGGAATGTCTTCGTATAAGGCTCTTCAAACACTTCATTATGCCTACAGAATGGCTATCACTTCCATATCCAGAAAGAACGTTCTGATGAAACCAGTGGCTCTTTATGAGCATTTCATTTATGTCTTATCAAACGTTTCTCTACAGCCGCAACATGATATCCATAACATTCATTCAAGGAAGCCACACTATGTTGAAAAAGCTTGCTTGTAGCTGTTCAGGAACACTCTCACCTAAGACATCAAATAGTTCTATTGAGGCATGACAGAATACGTACAACATTCATTTTCTGAATGAACACTGTGGTGAAAACACCTTGCTTGCAGCTGTTTAGGGGAATCTTCAAATAAGTCCTATCAAACATTTCACTACGGGCATGATGGAATATCTATAACATTCACACATTGAAAGAATGCTGTGGTGAAACCAACTTCCTTGTAGCTTTTAAGGAACATCTTCATGTAAGTCTTTTCTAGCATTTCAGTATGAGCCATAGAGAACAGCTATACTTTCTTAAAATGAAAAAACATCGTACTTAACTCAGCTTTCAGGTAGACTTATAGTAACATTTTCATGTAAGATTTATTGAAAATTTCACAACATGTGCGACAGAATATCTATTACATTAATTCAATGAAAGATCACTATTGTGAAACCAGCTTGCTTGTATCTCTTTAGAAATACACTCATATAAGTCTTTTCTGACATTTCAGTGTATGCCATACAAAGTAACTATCACTTTATTACAATGAAAAGTCAGTGTGCTGATCCCAGCTTGCAGGTAGCTGTAGGAACATTTTCATATATGATATAAAACATTTCACTACAGCTATAGGAGAATATATATAAAGTTTATTAAATGAAAGAACACTGTGGTGTAACCAGATTGCTTGTAGCTATTTAGGAGTATCTTCATACAAGTCTTTTCAAACATTTCAGTGTATTCCATCCAGAATGGTTATCACTTCCATAAAATGAAAGAACGATGTTAAGAACCCAGCTGGAAAGTTGTTTTTTTAGAAATATCTTTTTATAAGTCTTAACAAATACTGCGCTATGGTCATGACAGAATGATTTTAATATTCACTCAAGGAAAGAAGGATGAGCTGAACCCTTGTTTCCTAGTTTCTGTTTGGGAAGAACTTCATAAAATACTTAAAAAATTACACTACAGACTTGAAAAATATCCATAAGATTCATACACTAAAGGAACTCTGGTGAAACAAATGTGCTTACAGCTGTTTAGGGGCATATTCACCTAAGACATTTCAAACATTTCAGCATATGCCCTACAGATGACCTATCAATTACTAACAATGTGAGAACACTGTTCTAAGCCCAGTTTGCAGGTAGCTGTTTAGGAACATGTTCATATAAGACTTAACAAGCATTTAATTGCATGTGGGACAGAATATATATAGCATTTGTTCACTGAGAGAAAACTGTGGTGAAACCATGTTACTTGCAGCCATTAAGGATCATCTTCATATTAGTCATTATAACCATTTCAATATTTGCTGTTCTGATTGAATATGAGTTTCCAACAATGAAAGAAACACTGTGCTGAATCCAGCTTGCAAGTAAGTTTTAACTAACACTTCACTACAAGTGTCACAGAATATCTGCAATATTGTTTCACTGAAAGAACTCTGTGGTGAAAGCATCTTGAAGCTATTATTAGGAACATTTGTATTTGAGACATTTCTCACATTTCAGTATATGCCATAATGAATGGGTATCATTTTCCTACAATGAAAGAACACTGTGCTAAATAGAGCTCACAGATAGCTATCTAGGAACGTTTTTACATAAGACTTATCAAACATTTTACAATAGTCGTGACAGACTATACATAACATTCAGTCACTGAAAGAAAACTGTGGAGAAACAATCTTGCTTGTATATATTTAGAAGCTTCTTCATGTTCACCATTTCAAGCATTTCCATATAAGACATACTGAATGAATATCACTTTGAGACAATGATATAATGTGCTGAAGCCAGATTGCAGGCAGCTGTTTAGGAACCTTTTCCTAAGAGACTTATCATACATTTCACTACAAAGTATCTATTACATCCATTCAGTGAAAGAACACTATTGTGAAGCCAGATTGCTGGTAGCTAATTAGGAACATCTTGATATAAGGCTTTTCTAATATTTCAGTTTATGCCAAACAGAATGACTATCATTTTCTTAAAATGAAATAACACTGTGTTGAACTCATCTTGCAGGAAGCCATTTAGGGTTTCTTCATACAAAACACCAAACATGTCACTACTGCTCTGACAGAATCTCTGTAAGATTCCTTCACTGAGGAACACACTCTGGTGAAACCAGATTGCTCATAAGTTTTTAGGAATATCTTTATATAAGGCTATTCAAACACATCATATGCTGTACAGAATGATTATCACTTCCATTAAATTAAACAACATTGTGATGCAACCAGCTGGCACATGCTATTTACGAACATTTTGTGTGTGTCTTATCAAACGTTTCTCTGCAGCCACAATGTGATAATTATTACATTCATTCAATGAAATACTGTGTTGAAAAAGCCTGCTTGTGGCTGTTTAGAAACATCTTCATGTAAGTGTTCATGCAAGCCTTATCAAACATTTCCCTACAGGCATGACAGAATATCTATAACATTCAATGTCTGTAAGAACACTGTTGGGAAACCATTTTGCTTGTAGCTACTTAGGGACATCTTCATAAAACTTATCCAGCATTTCACTACGGGTGTGATAGACTATCTATAACATCCATTCACTGAAAGAACATTGTCTGGAAAACACCTAGCAAGTAGCTCTTAAGGAACATCTTCACATATGCCATTTCAAACATTTCAGTATATGCCACAAGGAACGGCTATCACTTTCTTACAATGAAAGAGCATCGTGCTTAATCAAGCCAACAGGTAGCTGTTTAGGGATATTTTCACATAAATCATATCAAACATTTGACTACAGATGTGACAATGTCTATAACATTTGTTATCTGAAAGAAAATTATGCAAAAACCATCTTCTTTTCACTGTTTAGGAACATCTGCACATAGTACACTTCAAATACTTAAGTATATTCCACACAGAGCGACTATCATTTTCACAAAATGAAAGAACACATGCTGAATCCAGTTTATGGGTAGCTGTTTAGGAACATCATATATCAAATATTTCACCACAGATGTGACAATATCTAGAACATTCATTCACTGAAAGAACACTGTGAAGAAACCATCTTGCTTGTTAGCTGTTTAAGAATATAAATAAAAGGCTCTTCAAACATATCACTTTATGCCATACAGAATGGCTATCATCTCCCTAGCCAGAAAAGAATACTGTGATGAACCCAGCTTGCAAGTAATTGTTTATTAATATTTTGCTCAAGTCTTATCAGACATTTGCCTACAGTCATGACAGGATATCTTTAATGTCTATTCAATGTAATAACACTATATTTAAAAGAATTTCCTTGTAGCTGTTTAGAAACATCTTCATGTAAGACTTATTAAACATTCCTTTGCAGGAATGACAGAATCTCTAAACATTCACTCATTGAATGAACACAGGGATGAAAGCAGTTTTCTTGTAACTGTTGAGGAACATCTTCATATAAAGCTTTTCAAGCATTTCAGTATATGGCATACAGCATGGCCATACCCTTCTTACAAGGAAAGAAGGTTGTGTTTAATAGCTTTCAGGTAGATTATTAGGAGCATTTTTATGTAAGACCTATTGAACTTTTAACTACAGGCATGACAGAATATCTATTACATCCATTCAATGAAAGAACACTATGGTGAAAGTGGCTTGGTTTGACTGTTAAGGAAGATCTTCATTTAAGTCCTTTTCAGCATTTCTGTATATGCCATACTAAACGGCTGTCACTATCTTATGATGAAATTATTCTGTCCTGAACACGTCTTGTTGGATTCTATTTAGGAACATCTTCATATAAGACCTCTCTAACATTTAAGCATATGCCATACAGAAGGGCTCTCACTTACTTACAGTTAAAGGACACTGTGCTAAACCCGGCTTGCTGGCGGCTGTTTGAAACCTCTTCATATAAGACTTATTAAACATTTCACTACAGGCATGACAGACTAGCTATAACACTCGTTCACTGAAAGAACACTGTGGTGAAGCCAGATTACTTCTGGCGCCTTGGGAATGTCTTCGTATAAGGCTCTTCAAACACTTCATTATGCCTACAGAATGGCTATCGCTTCCATATCCAGAAAGAACGTTCTGATGAAACCAGTGGCTCTTTATGAGCATTTCATTTATGTCTTATCAAACGTTTCTCTACAGCCGCAACATGATATCCATAACATTCATTCAAGGAAGCCACACTATGTTGAAAAAGCTTGCTTGTAGCTGTTCAGGAACACTCTCACCTAAGACATCAAATAGTTCTCTTGAGGCATGACAGAATACGTACAACATTCATTTTCTGAATGAACACTGTGGTGAAAACACCTTGCTTGCAGCTGTTTAGGGGAATCTTCAAATAAGTCCTATCAAACATTTCACTACGGGCATGATGGAATATCTATAACATTCACTCATTGAAAGAATGCTGTGGTGAAACCAACTTCCTTGTAGCTTTTAAGGAACATCTTCATGTAAGTCTTTTCTAGCATTTCAGTATGAGCCATAGAGAACAGCTATACTTTCTTAAAATGAAAAAACATCGTACTTAACTCAGCTTTCAGGTAGACTTATAGTAACATTTTCATGTAAGATTTATTGAAAATTTCACAACATGTGCGACAGAATATCTATTACATTAATTCAATGAAAGATCACTATTGTGAAACCAGCTTGCTTGTATCTCTTTAGAAATACACTCATATAAGTCTTTTCTGACATTTCAGTGTATGCCATACAAAGTAACTATCACTTTATTACAATGAAAAGTCAGTGTGCTGATCCCAGCTTGCAGGTAGCTGTAGGAACATTTTCATATATGATATAAAACATTTCACTACAGCTATAGGAGAATATATATAAAGTTTATTAAATGAAAGAACACTGTGGTGTAACCAGATTGCTTGTAGCTATTTAGGAGTATCTTCATACAAGTCTTTTCAAACATTTCAGTGTATTCCATCCAGAATGGTTATCACTTCCATAAAATGAAAGAACGATGTTAAGAACCCAGCTGGAAAGTTGTTTTTTTAGAAATATCTTTTTATAAGTCTTAACAAATACTGCGCTATGGTCATGACAGAATGATTTTAATATTCACTCAAGGAAAGAAGGATGAGCTGAACCCTTGTTTCCTAGTTTCTGTTTGGGAAGAACTTCATAAAATACTTAAAAAATTACACTACAGACTTGAAAAATATCCATAAGATTCATACACTAAAGGAACTCTGGTGAAACAAATGTGCTTACAGCTGTTTAGGGGCATATTCACCTAAGACATTTCAAACATTTCAGCATATGCCCTACAGATGACCTATCAATTACTAACAATGTGAGAACACTGTTCTAAGCCCAGTTTGCAGGTAGCTGTTTAGGAACATGTTCATATAAGACTTAACAAGCATTTAATTGCATGTGGGACAGAATATATATAGCATTTGTTCACTGAGAGAAAACTGTGGTGAAACCATGTTACTTGCAGCCATTAAGGATCATCTTCATATTAGTCATTATAACCATTTCAATATTTGCTGTTCTGATTGAATATGAGTTTCCAACAATGAAAGAAACACTGTGCTGAATCCAGCTTGCAAGTAAGTTTTAACTAACACTTCACTACAAGTGTCACAGAATATCTGCAATATTGTTTCACTGAAAGAACTCTGTGGTGAAAGCATCTTGAAGCTATTATTAGGAACATTTGTATTTGAGACATTTCTCACATTTCAGTATATGCCATAATGAATGGGTATCATTTTCCTACAATGAAAGAACACTGTGCTAAATAGAGCTCACAGATAGCTATCTAGGAACGTTTTTACATAAGACTTATCAAACATTTTACAATAGTCGTGACAGACTATACATAACATTCAGTCACTGAAAGAAAACTGTGGAGAAACAATCTTGCTTGTATATATTTAGAAGCTTCTTCATGTTCACCATTTCAAGCATTTCCATATAAGACATACTGAATGAATATCACTTTGAGACAATGATATAATGTGCTGAAGCCAGATTGCAGGCAGCTGTTTAGGAACCTTTTCCTAAGAGACTTATCATACATTTCACTACAAAGTATCTATTACATCCATTCAGTGAAAGAACACTATTGTGAAGCCAGATTGCTGGTAGCTAATTAGGAACATCTTGATATAAGGCTTTTCTAATATTTCAGTTTATGCCAAACAGAATGACTATCATTTTCTTAAAATGAAATAACACTGTGTTGAACTCATCTTGCAGGAAGCCATTTAGGGTTTCTTCATACAAAACACCAAACATGTCACTACTGCTCTGACAGAATCTCTGTAAGATTCCTTCACTGAGGAACACACTCTGGTGAAACCAGATTGCTCATAAGTTTTTAGGAATATCTTTATATAAGGCTATTCAAACACATCATATGCTGTACAGAATGATTATCACTTCCATTAAATTAAACAACATTGTGATGCAACCAGCTGGCACATGCTATTTACGAACATTTTGTGTGTGTCTTATCAAACGTTTCTCTGCAGCCACAATGTGATAATTATTACATTCATTCAATGAAATACTGTGTTGAAAAAGCCTGCTTGTGGCTGTTTAGAAACATCTTCATGTAAGTGTTCATGCAAGCCTTATCAAACATTTCCCTACAGGCATGACAGAATATCTATAACATTCAATGTCTGTAAGAACACTGTTGGGAAACCATTTTGCTTGTAGCTACTTAGGGACATCTTCATAAAACTTATCCAGCATTTCACTACGGGTGTGATAGACTATCTATAACATCCATTCACTGAAAGAACATTGTCTGGAAAACACCTAGCAAGTAGCTCTTAAGGAACATCTTCACATATGCCATTTCAAACATTTCAGTATATGCCACAAGGAACGGCTATCACTTTCTTACAATGAAAGAGCATCGTGCTTAATCAAGCCAACAGGTAGCTGTTTAGGGATATTTTCACATAAATCATATCAAACATTTGACTACAGATGTGACAATGTCTATAACATTTGTTATCTGAAAGAAAATTATGCAAAAACCATCTTCTTTTCACTGTTTAGGAACATCTGCACATAGTACACTTCAAATACTTAAGTATATTCCACACAGAGCGACTATCATTTTCACAAAATGAAAGAACACATGCTGAATCCAGTTTATGGGTAGCTGTTTAGGAACATCATATATCAAATATTTCACCACAGATGTGACAATATCTAGAACATTCATTCACTGAAAGAACACTGTGAAGAAACCATCTTGCTTGTTAGCTGTTTAAGAATATAAATAAAAGGCTCTTCAAACATATCACTTTATGCCATACAGAATGGCTATCATCTCCCTAGCCAGAAAAGAATACTGTGATGAACCCAGCTTGCAAGTAATTGTTTATTAATATTTTGCTCAAGTCTTATCAGACATTTGCCTACAGTCATGACAGGATATCTTTAATGTCTATTCAATGTAATAACACTATATTTAAAAGAATTTCCTTGTAGCTGTTTAGAAACATCTTCATGTAAGACTTATTAAACATTCCTTTGCAGGAATGACAGAATCTCTAAACATTCACTCATTGAATGAACACAGGGATGAAAGCAGTTTTCTTGTAACTGTTGAGGAACATCTTCATATAAAGCTTTTCAAGCATTTCAGTATATGGCATACAGCATGGCCATACCCTTCTTACAAGGAAAGAAGGTTGTGTTTAATAGCTTTCAGGTAGATTATTAGGAGCATTTTTATGTAAGACCTATTGAACTTTTAACTACAGGCATGACAGAATATCTATTACATCCATTCAATGAAAGAACACTATGGTGAAAGTGGCTTGGTTTGACTGTTAAGGAAGATCTTCATTTAAGTCCTTTTCAGCATTTCTGTATATGCCATACTAAACGGCTGTCACTATCTTATGATGAAATTATTCTGTCCTGAACACGTCTTGTTGGATTCTATTTAGGAACATCTTCATATAAGACCTCTCTAACATTTAAGCATATGCCATACAGAAGGGCTCTCACTTACTTACAGTTAAAGGACACTGTGCTAAACCCGGCTTGCTGGCGGCTGTTTGAAACCTCTTCATATAAGACTTATTAAACATTTCACTACAGGCATGACAGACTAGCTATAACACTCGTTCACTGAAAGAACACTGTGGTGAAGCCAGATTACTTCTGGCGCCTTGGGAATGTCTTCGTATAAGGCTCTTCAAACACTTCATTATGCCTACAGAATGGCTATCGCTTCCATATCCAGAAAGAACGTTCTGATGAAACCAGTGGCTCTTTATGAGCATTTCATTTATGTCTTATCAAACGTTTCTCTACAGCCGCAACATGATATCCATAACATTCATTCAAGGAAGCCACACTATGTTGAAAAAGCTTGCTTGTAGCTGTTCAGGAACACTCTCACCTAAGACATCAAATAGTTCTCTTGAGGCATGACAGAATACGTACAACATTCATTTTCTGAATGAACACTGTGGTGAAAACACCTTGCTTGCAGCTGTTTAGGGGAATCTTCAAATAAGTCCTATCAAACATTTCACTACGGGCATGATGGAATATCTATAACATTCACTCATTGAAAGAATGCTGTGGTGAAACCAACTTCCTTGTAGCTTTTAAGGAACATCTTCATGTAAGTCTTTTCTAGCATTTCAGTATGAGCCATAGAGAACAGCTATACTTTCTTAAAATGAAAAAACATCGTACTTAACTCAGCTTTCAGGTAGACTTATAGTAACATTTTCATGTAAGATTTATTGAAAATTTCACAACATGTGCGACAGAATATCTATTACATTAATTCAATGAAAGATCACTATTGTGAAACCAGCTTGCTTGTATCTCTTTAGAAATACACTCATATAAGTCTTTTCTGACATTTCAGTGTATGCCATACAAAGTAACTATCACCTTATTACAATGAAAAGTCAGTGTGCTGATCCCAGCTTGCAGGTAGCTGTAGGAACCTTTTCATATATGATATAAAACATTTCACTACAGCTATAGGAGACTATATATAAAGTTTATTAAATGAAAGAACACTGTGGTGTAACCAGATTGCTTGTAGCTATTTAGGAGTATCTTCATACAAGTCTTTTCAAACATTTCAGTGTATTCCATCCAGAATGGTTATCACTTCCATAAAATGAAAGAACGATGTTAAGAACCCAGCTGGAAAGTTGTCTTTTAGAAATATCTTTTTATAAGTCTTAACAAATATTGCGCTATGGTCATGACAGAATGATTTTAATATTCACTCAAGGAAAGAAGGATGAGCTGAACCCTTGTTTCCTAGTATCTGTTTAGGAAGAACTTCATAAAATACTTAAAAAATTACACTACAGACTTGAAAAATATCCATAAGATTCAGACACTAAAGGAACTCTGGTGAAACAAATGTGCTTACAGCTGTTTAGGGGCATATTCACATAAGACAGTTCAAACATTTCAGCATATGCCCTACAGATGACCTATCAATTACTAACAATGTGAGAACGCTGTTCTAAGCCCAGTTTGCGGGTAGCTGTTTAGGAACATGTTCATATAAGACTTAACAAACATTTAATTGCATGTGGGACAGAATATATATAGCATTTGTTCACTGAGAGAAAACTGTGGTGAAACCATGTTACTTGCAGCCATTAAGGATCATCTTCATATTAGTCATTATAACCATTTCAATATTTGCTGTTCTGATTGAATATGAGTTTCCAACAATGAAAGAAACACTGTGCTGAATCCAGCTTGCAAGTAAGTTTTAACTAACACTTCACTACAAGTGTCACAGAATATCTGCAATATTGTTTCACTGAAAGACCTCTGTGGTGAAAGCATCTTGAAGCTATTATTAGGAACATTTGTATTTGAGACATTTCTCACATTTCAGTATATGCCATAATGAATGGGTATCATTTTCCTACAATGAAAGAACACTGTGCTAAATAGAGCTCACAGATAGCTATCTAGGAACGTTTTTACATAAGACTTATCAAACATTTTACAATAGTCGTGACAGACTATACATCACATTCAGTCACTGAAAGAAAACTGTGGAGAAACAATCTTGCTTGTATATATTTAGAAACTTCTTCATGTTCACCATTTCAAGCATTTCCATATAAGACATACTGAATGAATATCACTTTGAGACAATGATATAATGTGCTGAAGCCAGATTGCAGGCAGCTGTTTAGGAACCTTTTCCTAAGAGACTTATCATACATTTCACTACAAAGTATCTGTTACATCCATTCAGTGAAAGAACACTATTGTGAAGCCAGATTGCTGGTAGCTAATTAGGAACATCTTGATATAAGGCTTTTCTAATATTTCAGTTTATGCCAAACAGAATGACTATCATTTTCTTAAAATGAAATAACACTGTGTTGAACTCATCTTGCAGGAAGCCATTTAGGGTTTCTTCATACAAAACACCAAACATGTCACTACTGCTCTGACAGAATCTCTGTAAGATTCCTTCACTGAGGAACACACTCTGGTGAAACCAGATTGCTCATAAGTTTTTAGGAATATCTTTATATAAGGCTATTCAAACACATCATATGCTGTACAGAATGATTATCACTTCCATTAAATTAAACAACATTGTGATGCAACCAGCTGGCACATGCTATTTACGAACATTTTGTGTGTGTCTTATCAAACGTTTCTCTGCAGCCACAATGTGATAATTATTACATTCATTCAATGAAATACTGTGTTGAAAAAGCCTGCTTGTGGCTGTTTAGAAACATCTTCATGTAAGTGTTCATGCAAGCCTTATCAAACATTTCCCTACAGGCATGACAGAATATCTATAACATTCAATGTCTGTAAGAACACTGTTGGGAAACCATTTTGCTTGTAGCTACTTAGGGACATCTTCATAAAACTTATCCAGCATTTCACTACGGGTGTGATAGACTATCTATAACATCCATTCACTGAAAGAACATTGTCTGGAAAACACCTAGCAAGTAGCTCTTAAGGAACATCTTCACATATGCCATTTCAAACATTTCAGTATATGCCACAAGGAACGGCTATCACTTTCTTACAATGAAAGAGCATCGTGCTTAATCAAGCCAACAGGTAGCTGTTTAGGGATATTTTCACATAAATCATATCAAACATTTGACTACAGATGTGACAATGTCTATAACATTTGTTATCTGAAAGAAAATTATGCAAAAACCATCTTCTTTTCACTGTTTAGGAACATCTGCACATAGTACACTTCAAATACTTAAGTATATTCCACACAGAGCGACTATCATTTTCACAAAATGAAAGAACACATGCTGAATCCAGTTTATGGGTAGCTGTTTAGGAACATCATATATCAAATATTTCACCACAGATGTGACAATATCTAGAACATTCATTCACTGAAAGAACACTGTGAAGAAACCATCTTGCTTGTTAGCTGTTTAAGAATATAAATAAAAGGCTCTTCAAACATATCACTTTATGCCATACAGAATGGCTATCATCTCCCTAGCCAGAAAAGAATACTGTGATGAACCCAGCTTGCAAGTAATTGTTTATTAATATTTTGCTCAAGTCTTATCAGACATTTGCCTACAGTCATGACAGGATATCTTTAATGTCTATTCAATGTAATAACACTATATTTAAAAGAATTTCCTTGTAGCTGTTTAGAAACATCTTCATGTAAGACTTATTAAACATTCCTTTGCAGGAATGACAGAATCTCTAAACATTCACTCATTGAATGAACACAGGGATGAAAGCAGTTTTCTTGTAACTGTTGAGGAACATCTTCATATAAAGCTTTTCAAGCATTTCAGTATATGGCATACAGCATGGCCATACCCTTCTTACAAGGAAAGAAGGTTGTGTTTAATAGCTTTCAGGTAGATTATTAGGAGCATTTTTATGTAAGACCTATTGAACTTTTAACTACAGGCATGACAGAATATCTATTACATCCATTCAATGAAAGAACACTATGGTGAAAGTGGCTTGGTTTGACTGTTAAGGAAGATCTTCATTTAAGTCCTTTTCAGCATTTCTGTATATGCCATACTAAACGGCTGTCACTATCTTATGATGAAATTATTCTGTCCTGAACACGTCTTGTTGGATTCTATTTAGGAACATCTTCATATAAGACCTCTCTAACATTTAAGCATATGCCATACAGAAGGGCTCTCACTTACTTACAGTTAAAGGACACTGTGCTAAACCCGGCTTGCTGGCGGCTGTTTGAAACCTCTTCATATAAGACTTATTAAACATTTCACTACAGGCATGACAGACTAGCTATAACACTCGTTCACTGAAAGAACACTGTGGTGAAGCCAGATTACTTCTGGCGCCTTGGGAATGTCTTCGTATAAGGCTCTTCAAACACTTCATTATGCCTACAGAATGGCTATCGCTTCCATATCCAGAAAGAACGTTCTGATGAAACCAGTGGCTCTTTATGAGCATTTCATTTATGTCTTATCAAACGTTTCTCTACAGCCGCAACATGATATCCATAACATTCATTCAAGGAAGCCACACTATGTTGAAAAAGCTTGCTTGTAGCTGTTCAGGAACACTCTCACCTAAGACATCAAATAGTTCTCTTGAGGCATGACAGAATACGTACAACATTCATTTTCTGAATGAACACTGTGGTGAAAACACCTTGCTTGCAGCTGTTTAGGGGAATCTTCAAATAAGTCCTATCAAACATTTCACTACGGGCATGATGGAATATCTATAACATTCACTCATTGAAAGAATGCTGTGGTGAAACCAACTTCCTTGTAGCTTTTAAGGAACATCTTCATGTAAGTCTTTTCTAGCATTTCAGTATGAGCCATAGAGAACAGCTATACTTTCTTAAAATGAAAAAACATCGTACTTAACTCAGCTTTCAGGTAGACTTATAGTAACATTTTCATGTAAGATTTATTGAAAATTTCACAACATGTGCGACAGAATATCTATTACATTAATTCAATGAAAGATCACTATTGTGAAACCAGCTTGCTTGTATCTCTTTAGAAATACACTCATATAAGTCTTTTCTGACATTTCAGTGTATGCCATACAAAGTAACTATCACCTTATTACAATGAAAAGTCAGTGTGCTGATCCCAGCTTGCAGGTAGCTGTAGGAACCTTTTCATATATGATATAAAACATTTCACTACAGCTATAGGAGACTATATATAAAGTTTATTAAATGAAAGAACACTGTGGTGTAACCAGATTGCTTGTAGCTATTTAGGAGTATCTTCATACAAGTCTTTTCAAACATTTCAGTGTATTCCATCCAGAATGGTTATCACTTCCATAAAATGAAAGAACGATGTTAAGAACCCAGCTGGAAAGTTGTCTTTTAGAAATATCTTTTTATAAGTCTTAACAAATATTGCGCTATGGTCATGACAGAATGATTTTAATATTCACTCAAGGAAAGAAGGATGAGCTGAACCCTTGTTTCCTAGTATCTGTTTAGGAAGAACTTCATAAAATACTTAAAAAATTACACTACAGACTTGAAAAATATCCATAAGATTCAGACACTAAAGGAACTCTGGTGAAACAAATGTGCTTACAGCTGTTTAGGGGCATATTCACATAAGACAGTTCAAACATTTCAGCATATGCCCTACAGATGACCTATCAATTACTAACAATGTGAGAACGCTGTTCTAAGCCCAGTTTGCGGGTAGCTGTTTAGGAACATGTTCATATAAGACTTAACAAACATTTCATTGCATGTGGGACAGAATATATATAGCATTTGTTCACTGAGAGAAAACTGTGGTGAAACCATCTTACTTGCAGCCATTAAGGATCATCTTCATATTAGTCATTATAACCATTTCAATATTTGCTGTTCTGATTGAATATGAGTTTCCAACAATGAAAGAAACACTGTGCTGAATCCAGCTTGCAAGTAAGTTTTAACTAACACTTCACTACAAGTGTCACAGAATATCTGCAATATTGTTTCACTGAAAGACCTCTGTGGTGAAAGCATCTTGAAGCTATTATTAGGAACATTTGTATTTGAGACATTTCTCACATTTCAGTATATGCCATAATGAATGGGTATCATTTTCCTACAATGAAAGAACACTGTGCTAAATAGAGCTCACAGATAGCTATCTAGGAACGTTTTTACATAAGACTTATCAAACATTTTACAATAGTCGTGACAGACTATACATCACATTCAGTCACTGAAAGAAAACTGTGGAGAAACAATCTTGCTTGTATATATTTAGAAACTTCTTCATGTTCACCATTTCAAGCATTTCCATATAAGACATACTGAATGAATATCACTTTGAGACAATGATATAATGTGCTGAAGCCAGATTGCAGGCAGCTGTTTAGGAACCTTTTCCTAAGAGACTTATCATACATTTCACTACAAAGTATCTGTTACATCCATTCAGTGAAAGAACACTATTGTGAAGCCAGATTGCTGGTAGCTAATTAGGAACATCTTGATATAAGGCTTTTCTAATATTTCAGTTTATGCCAAACAGAATGACTATCATTTTCTTAAAATGAAATAACACTGTGTTGAACTCATCTTGCAGGAAGCCATTTAGGGTTTCTTCATACAAAACACCAAACATGTCACTACTGCTCTGACAGAATCTCTGTAAGATTCCTTCACTGAGGAACACACTCTGGTGAAACCAGATTGCTCATAAGTTTTTAGGAATATCTTTATATAAGGCTATTCAAACACATCATATGCTGTACAGAATGATTATCACTTCCATTAAATTAAACAACATTGTGATGCAACCAGCTGGCACATGCTATTTACGAACATTTTGTGTGTGTCTTATCAAACGTTTCTCTGCAGCCACAATGTGATAATTATTACATTCATTCAATGAAATACTGTGTTGAAAAAGCCTGCTTGTGGCTGTTTAGAAACATCTTCATGTAAGTGTTCATGCAAGCCTTATCAAACATTTCCCTACAGGCATGACAGAATATCTATAACATTCAATGTCTGTAAGAACACTGTTGGGAAACCATTTTGCTTGTAGCTACTTAGGGACATCTTCATAAAACTTATCCAGCATTTCACTACGGGTGTGATAGACTATCTATAACATCCATTCACTGAAAGAACATTGTCTGGAAAACACCTAGCAAGTAGCTCTTAAGGAACATCTTCACATATGCCATTTCAAACATTTCAGTATATGCCACAAGGAACGGCTATCACTTTCTTACAATGAAAGAGCATCGTGCTTAATCAAGCCAACAGGTAGCTGTTTAGGGATATTTTCACATAAATCATATCAAACATTTGACTACAGATGTGACAATGTCTATAACATTTGTTATCTGAAAGAAAATTATGCAAAAACCATCTTCTTTTCACTGTTTAGGAACATCTGCACATAGTACACTTCAAATACTTAAGTATATTCCACACAGAGCGACTATCATTTTCACAAAATGAAAGAACACATGCTGAATCCAGTTTATGGGTAGCTGTTTAGGAACATCATATATCAAATATTTCACCACAGATGTGACAATATCTAGAACATTCATTCACTGAAAGAACACTGTGAAGAAACCATCTTGCTTGTTAGCTGTTTAAGAATATAAATAAAAGGCTCTTCAAACATATCACTTTATGCCATACAGAATGGCTATCATCTCCCTAGCCAGAAAAGAATACTGTGATGAACCCAGCTTGCAAGTAATTGTTTATTAATATTTTGCTCAAGTCTTATCAGACATTTGCCTACAGTCATGACAGGATATCTTTAATGTCTATTCAATGTAATAACACTATATTTAAAAGAATTTCCTTGTAGCTGTTTAGAAACATCTTCATGTAAGACTTATTAAACATTCCTTTGCAGGAATGACAGAATCTCTAAACATTCACTCATTGAATGAACACAGGGATGAAAGCAGTTTTCTTGTAACTGTTGAGGAACATCTTCATAAAAAGCTTTTCAAGCATTTCAGTATATGGCATACAGCATGGCCATACCCTTCTTACAAGGAAAGAAGGTTGTGTTTAATAGCTTTCAGGTAGATTATTAGGAGCATTTTTATGTAAGACCTATTGAACTTTTAACTACAGGCATGACAGAATATCTATTACATCCATTCAATGAAAGAACACTATGGTGAAAGTGGCTTGGTTTGACTGTTAAGGAAGATCTTCATTTAAGTCCTTTTCAGCATTTCTGTATATGCCATACTAAACGGCTGTCACTATCTTATGATGAAATTATTCTGTCCTGAACACGTCTTGTTGGATTCTATTTAGGAACATCTTCATATAAGACCTCTCTAACATTTAAGCATATGCCATACAGAAGGGCTCTCACTTACTTACAGTTAAAGGACACTGTGCTAAACCCGGCTTGCTGGCGGCTGTTTGAAACCTCTTCATATAAGACTTATTAAACATTTCACTACAGGCATGACAGACTAGCTATAACACTCGTTCACTGAAAGAACACTGTGGTGAAGCCAGATTACTTCTGGCGCCTTGGGAATGTCTTCGTATAAGGCTCTTCAAACACTTCATTATGCCTACAGAATGGCTATCGCTTCCATATCCAGAAAGAACGTTCTGATGAAACCAGTGGCTCTTTATGAGCATTTCATTTATGTCTTATCAAACGTTTCTCTACAGCCGCAACATGATATCCATAACATTCATTCAAGGAAGCCACACTATGTTGAAAAAGCTTGCTTGTAGCTGTTCAGGAACACTCTCACCTAAGACATCAAATAGTTCTCTTGAGGCATGACAGAATACGTACAACATTCATTTTCTGAATGAACACTGTGGTGAAAACACCTTGCTTGCAGCTGTTTAGGGGAATCTTCAAATAAGTCCTATCAAACATTTCACTACGGGCATGATGGAATATCTATAACATTCACTCATTGAAAGAATGCTGTGGTGAAACCAACTTCCTTGTAGCTTTTAAGGAACATCTTCATGTAAGTCTTTTCTAGCATTTCAGTATGAGCCATAGAGAACAGCTATACTTTCTTAAAATGAAAAAACATCGTACTTAACTCAGCTTTCAGGTAGACTTATAGTAACATTTTCATGTAAGATTTATTGAAAATTTCACAACATGTGCGACAGAATATCTATTACATTAATTCAATGAAAGATCACTATTGTGAAACCAGCTTGCTTGTATCTCTTTAGAAATACACTCATATAAGTCTTTTCTGACATTTCAGTGTATGCCATACAAAGTAACTATCACCTTATTACAATGAAAAGTCAGTGTGCTGATCCCAGCTTGCAGGTAGCTGTAGGAACCTTTTCATATATGATATAAAACATTTCACTACAGCTATAGGAGACTATATATAAAGTTTATTAAATGAAAGAACACTGTGGTGTAACCAGATTGCTTGTAGCTATTTAGGAGTATCTTCATACAAGTCTTTTCAAACATTTCAGTGTATTCCATCCAGAATGGTTATCACTTCCATAAAATGAAAGAACGATGTTAAGAACCCAGCTGGAAAGTTGTCTTTTAGAAATATCTTTTTATAAGTCTTAACAAATATTGCGCTATGGTCATGACAGAATGATTTTAATATTCACTCAAGGAAAGAAGGATGAGCTGAACCCTTGTTTCCTAGTATCTGTTTAGGAAGAACTTCATAAAATACTTAAAAAATTACACTACAGACTTGAAAAATATCCATAAGATTCAGACACTAAAGGAACTCTGGTGAAACAAATGTGCTTACAGCTGTTTAGGGGCATATTCACATAAGACAGTTCAAACATTTCAGCATATGCCCTACAGATGACCTATCAATTACTAACAATGTGAGAACGCTGTTCTAAGCCCAGTTTGCGGGTAGCTGTTTAGGAACATGTTCATATAAGACTTAACAAACATTTCATTGCATGTGGGACAGAATATATATAGCATTTGTTCACTGAGAGAAAACTGTGGTGAAACCATCTTACTTGCAGCCATTAAGGATCATCTTCATATTAGTCATTATAACCATTTCAATATTTGCTGTTCTGATTGAATATGAGTTTCCAACAATGAAAGAAACACTGTGCTGAATCCAGCTTGCAAGTAAGTTTTAACTAACACTTCACTACAAGTGTCACAGAATATCTGCAATATTGTTTCACTGAAAGACCTCTGTGGTGAAAGCATCTTGAAGCTATTATTAGGAACATTTGTATTTGAGACATTTCTCACATTTCAGTATATGCCATAATGAATGGGTATCATTTTCCTACAATGAAAGAACACTGTGCTAAATAGAGCTCACAGATAGCTATCTAGGAACGTTTTTACATAAGACTTATCAAACATTTTACAATAGTCGTGACAGACTATACATCACATTCAGTCACTGAAAGAAAACTGTGGAGAAACAATCTTGCTTGTATATATTTAGAAACTTCTTCATGTTCACCATTTCAAGCATTTCCATATAAGACATACTGAATGAATATCACTTTGAGACAATGATATAATGTGCTGAAGCCAGATTGCAGGCAGCTGTTTAGGAACCTTTTCCTAAGAGACTTATCATACATTTCACTACAAAGTATCTGTTACATCCATTCAGTGAAAGAACACTATTGTGAAGCCAGATTGCTGGTAGCTAATTAGGAACATCTTGATATAAGGCTTTTCTAATATTTCAGTTTATGCCAAACAGAATGACTATCATTTTCTTAAAATGAAATAACACTGTGTTGAACTCATCTTGCAGGAAGCCATTTAGGGTTTCTTCATACAAAACACCAAACATGTCACTACTGCTCTGACAGAATCTCTGTAAGATTCCTTCACTGAGGAACACACTCTGGTGAAACCAGATTGCTCATAAGTTTTTAGGAATATCTTTATATAAGGCTATTCAAACACATCATATGCTGTACAGAATGATTATCACTTCCATTAAATTAAACAACATTGTGATGCAACCAGCTGGCACATGCTATTTACGAACATTTTGTGTGTGTCTTATCAAACGTTTCTCTGCAGCCACAATGTGATAATTATTACATTCATTCAATGAAATACTGTGTTGAAAAAGCCTGCTTGTGGCTGTTTAGAAACATCTTCATGTAAGTGTTCATGCAAGCCTTATCAAACATTTCCCTACAGGCATGACAGAATATCTATAACATTCAATGTCTGTAAGAACACTGTTGGGAAACCATTTTGCTTGTAGCTACTTAGGGACATCTTCATAAAACTTATCCAGCATTTCACTACGGGTGTGATAGACTATCTATAACATCCATTCACTGAAAGAACATTGTCTGGAAAACACCTAGCAAGTAGCTCTTAAGGAACATCTTCACATATGCCATTTCAAACATTTCAGTATATGCCACAAGGAACGGCTATCACTTTCTTACAATGAAAGAGCATCGTGCTTAATCAAGCCAACAGGTAGCTGTTTAGGGATATTTTCACATAAATCATATCAAACATTTGACTACAGATGTGACAATGTCTATAACATTTGTTATCTGAAAGAAAATTATGCAAAAACCATCTTCTTTTCACTGTTTAGGAACATCTGCACATAGTACACTTCAAATACTTAAGTATATTCCACACAGAGCGACTATCATTTTCACAAAATGAAAGAACACATGCTGAATCCAGTTTATGGGTAGCTGTTTAGGAACATCATATATCAAATATTTCACCACAGATGTGACAATATCTAGAACATTCATTCACTGAAAGAACACTGTGAAGAAACCATCTTGCTTGTTAGCTGTTTAAGAATATAAATAAAAGGCTCTTCAAACATATCACTTTATGCCATACAGAATGGCTATCATCTCCCTAGCCAGAAAAGAATACTGTGATGAACCCAGCTTGCAAGTAATTGTTTATTAATATTTTGCTCAAGTCTTATCAGACATTTGCCTACAGTCATGACAGGATATCTTTAATGTCTATTCAATGTAATAACACTATATTTAAAAGAATTTCCTTGTAGCTGTTTAGAAACATCTTCATGTAAGACTTATTAAACATTCCTTTGCAGGAATGACAGAATCTCTAAACATTCACTCATTGAATGAACACAGGGATGAAAGCAGTTTTCTTGTAACTGTTGAGGAACATCTTCATAAAAAGCTTTTCAAGCATTTCAGTATATGGCATACAGCATGGCCATACCCTTCTTACAAGGAAAGAAGGTTGTGTTTAATAGCTTTCAGGTAGATTATTAGGAGCATTTTTATGTAAGACCTATTGAACTTTTAACTACAGGCATGACAGAATATCTATTACATCCATTCAATGAAAGAACACTATGGTGAAAGTGGCTTGGTTTGACTGTTAAGGAAGATCTTCATTTAAGTCCTTTTCAGCATTTCTGTATATGCCATACTAAACGGCTGTCACTATCTTATGATGAAATTATTCTGTCCTGAACACGTCTTGTTGGATTCTATTTAGGAACATCTTCATATAAGACCTCTCTAACATTTAAGCATATGCCATACAGAAGGGCTCTCACTTACTTACAGTTAAAGGACACTGTGCTAAACCCGGCTTGCTGGCGGCTGTTTGAAACCTCTTCATATAAGACTTATTAAACATTTCACTACAGGCATGACAGACTAGCTATAACACTCGTTCACTGAAAGAACACTGTGGTGAAGCCAGATTACTTCTGGCGCCTTGGGAATGTCTTCGTATAAGGCTCTTCAAACACTTCATTATGCCTACAGAATGGCTATCGCTTCCATATCCAGAAAGAACGTTCTGATGAAACCAGTGGCTCTTTATGAGCATTTCATTTATGTCTTATCAAACGTTTCTCTACAGCCGCAACATGATATCCATAACATTCATTCAAGGAAGCCACACTATGTTGAAAAAGCTTGCTTGTAGCTGTTCAGGAACACTCTCACCTAAGACATCAAATAGTTCTCTTGAGGCATGACAGAATACGTACAACATTCATTTTCTGAATGAACACTGTGGTGAAAACACCTTGCTTGCAGCTGTTTAGGGGAATCTTCAAATAAGTCCTATCAAACATTTCACTACGGGCATGATGGAATATCTATAACATTCACTCATTGAAAGAATGCTGTGGTGAAACCAACTTCCTTGTAGCTTTTAAGGAACATCTTCATGTAAGTCTTTTCTAGCATTTCAGTATGAGCCATAGAGAACAGCTATACTTTCTTAAAATGAAAAAACATCGTACTTAACTCAGCTTTCAGGTAGACTTATAGTAACATTTTCATGTAAGATTTATTGAAAATTTCACAACATGTGCGACAGAATATCTATTACATTAATTCAATGAAAGATCACTATTGTGAAACCAGCTTGCTTGTATCTCTTTAGAAATACACTCATATAAGTCTTTTCTGACATTTCAGTGTATGCCATACAAAGTAACTATCACCTTATTACAATGAAAAGTCAGTGTGCTGATCCCAGCTTGCAGGTAGCTGTAGGAACCTTTTCATATATGATATAAAACATTTCACTACAGCTATAGGAGACTATATATAAAGTTTATTAAATGAAAGAACACTGTGGTGTAACCAGATTGCTTGTAGCTATTTAGGAGTATCTTCATACAAGTCTTTTCAAACATTTCAGTGTATTCCATCCAGAATGGTTATCACTTCCATAAAATGAAAGAACGATGTTAAGAACCCAGCTGGAAAGTTGTCTTTTAGAAATATCTTTTTATAAGTCTTAACAAATATTGCGCTATGGTCATGACAGAATGATTTTAATATTCACTCAAGGAAAGAAGGATGAGCTGAACCCTTGTTTCCTAGTATCTGTTTAGGAAGAACTTCATAAAATACTTAAAAAATTACACTACAGACTTGAAAAATATCCATAAGATTCAGACACTAAAGGAACTCTGGTGAAACAAATGTGCTTACAGCTGTTTAGGGGCATATTCACATAAGACAGTTCAAACATTTCAGCATATGCCCTACAGATGACCTATCAATTACTAACAATGTGAGAACGCTGTTCTAAGCCCAGTTTGCGGGTAGCTGTTTAGGAACATGTTCATATAAGACTTAACAAACATTTAATTGCATGTGGGACAGAATATATATAGCATTTGTTCACTGAGAGAAAACTGTGGTGAAACCATGTTACTTGCAGCCATTAAGGATCATCTTCATATTAGTCATTATAACCATTTCAATATTTGCTGTTCTGATTGAATATGAGTTTCCAACAATGAAAGAAACACTGTGCTGAATCCAGCTTGCAAGTAAGTTTTAACTAACACTTCACTACAAGTGTCACAGAATATCTGCAATATTGTTTCACTGAAAGACCTCTGTGGTGAAAGCATCTTGAAGCTATTATTAGGAACATTTGTATTTGAGACATTTCTCACATTTCAGTATATGCCATAATGAATGGGTATCATTTTCCTACAATGAAAGAACACTGTGCTAAATAGAGCTCACAGATAGCTATCTAGGAACGTTTTTACATAAGACTTATCAAACATTTTACAATAGTCGTGACAGACTATACATCACATTCAGTCACTGAAAGAAAACTGTGGAGAAACAATCTTGCTTGTATATATTTAGAAACTTCTTCATGTTCACCATTTCAAGCATTTCCATATAAGACATACTGAATGAATATCACTTTGAGACAATGATATAATGTGCTGAAGCCAGATTGCAGGCAGCTGTTTAGGAACCTTTTCATAAGAGACTTATCATACATTTCACTACAAAGTATCTGTTACATCCATTCAGTGAAAGAACACTATTGTGAAGCCAGATTGCTGGTAGCTAATTAGGAACATCTTGATATAAGGCTTTTCTAATATTTCAGTTTATGCCAAACAGAATGACTATCATTTTCTTAAAATGAAATAACACTGTGTTGAACTCATCTTGCAGGAAGCCATTTAGGGTTTCTTCATACAAAACACCAAACATGTCACTACTGCTCTGACAGAATCTCTGTAAGATTCCTTCACTGAGGAACACACTCTGGTGAAACCAGATTGCTCATAAGTTTTTAGGAATATCTTTATATAAGGCTATTCAAACACATCATATGCTGTACAGAATGATTATCACTTCCATTAAATTAAACAACATTGTGATGCAACCAGCTGGCACATGCTATTTACGAACATTTTGTGTGTCTTATCAAACGTTTCTCTGCAGCCACAATGTGATAATTATTACATTCATTCAATGAAATACTGTGTTGAAAAAGCCTGCTTGTGGCTGTTTAGAAACATCTTCATGTAAGTGTTCATGCAAGCCTTATCAAACATTTCCCTACAGGCATGACAGAATATCTATAACATTCAATGTCTGTAAGAACACTGTTGGGAAACCATTTTGCTTGTAGCTACTTAGGGACATCTTCATAAAACTTATCCAGCATTTCACTACGGGTGTGATAGACTATCTATAACATCCATTCACTGAAAGAACATTGTCTGGAAAACACCTAGCAAGTAGCTCTTAAGGAACATCTTCACATATGCCATTTCAAACATTTCAGTATATGCCACAAGGAACGGCTATCACTTTCTTACAATGAAAGAGCATCGTGCTTAATCAAGCCAACAGGTAGCTGTTTAGGGATATTTTCACATAAATCATATCAAACATTTGACTACAGATGTGACAATGTCTATAACATTTGTTATCTGAAAGAAAATTATGCAAAAACCATCTTCTTTTCACTGTTTAGGAACATCTGCACATAGTACACTTCAAATACTTAAGTATATTCCACACAGAGCGACTATCATTTTCACAAAATGAAAGAACACATGCTGAATCCAGTTTATGGGTAGCTGTTTAGGAACATCATATATCAAATATTTCACCACAGATGTGACAATATCTAGAACATTCATTCACTGAAAGAACACTGTGAAGAAACCATCTTGCTTGTTAGCTGTTTAAGAATATAAATAAAAGGCTCTTCAAACATATCACTTTATGCCATACAGAATGGCTATCATCTCCCTAGCCAGAAAAGAATACTGTGATGAACCCAGCTTGCAAGTAATTGTTTATTAATATTTTGCTCAAGTCTTATCAGACATTTGCCTACAGTCATGACAGGATATCTTTAATGTCTATTCAATGTAATAACACTATATTTAAAAGAATTTCCTTGTAGCTGTTTAGAAACATCTTCATGTAAGACTTATTAAACATTCCTTTGCAGGAATGACAGAATCTCTAAACATTCACTCATTGAATGAACACAGGGATGAAAGCAGTTTTCTTGTAACTGTTGAGGAACATCTTCATATAAAGCTTTTCAAGCATTTCAGTATATGGCATACAGCATGGCCATACCCTTCTTACAAGGAAAGAAGGTTGTGTTTAATAGCTTTCAGGTAGATTATTAGGAGCATTTTTATGTAAGACCTATTGAACTTTTAACTACAGGCATGACAGAATATCTATTACATCCATTCAATGAAAGAACACTATGGTGAAAGTGGCTTGGTTTGACTGTTAAGGAAGATCTTCATTTAAGTCCTTTTCAGCATTTCTGTATATGCCATACTAAACGGCTGTCACTATCTTATGATGAAATTATTCTGTCCTGAACACGTCTTGTTGGATTCTATTTAGGAACATCTTCATATAAGACCTCTCTAACATTTAAGCATATGCCATACAGAAGGGCTCTCACTTACTTACAGTTAAAGGACACTGTGCTAAACCCGGCTTGCTGGCGGCTGTTTGAAACCTCTTCATATAAGACTTATTAAACATTTCACTACAGGCATGACAGACTAGCTATAACACTCGTTCACTGAAAGAACACTGTGGTGAAGCCAGATTACTTCTGGCGCCTTGGGAATGTCTTCGTATAAGGCTCTTCAAACACTTCATTATGCCTACAGAATGGCTATCGCTTCCATATCCAGAAAGAACGTTCTGATGAAACCAGTGGCTCTTTATGAGCATTTCATTTATGTCTTATCAAACGTTTCTCTACAGCCGCAACATGATATCCATAACATTCATTCAAGGAAGCCACACTATGTTGAAAAAGCTTGCTTGTAGCTGTTCAGGAACACTCTCACCTAAGACATCAAATAGTTCTCTTGAGGCATGACAGAATACGTACAACATTCATTTTCTGAATGAACACTGTGGTGAAAACACCTTGCTTGCAGCTGTTTAGGGGAATCTTCAAATAAGTCCTATCAAACATTTCACTACGGGCATGATGGAATATCTATAACATTCACTCATTGAAAGAATGCTGTGGTGAAACCAACTTCCTTGTAGCTTTTAAGGAACATCTTCATGTAAGTCTTTTCTAGCATTTCAGTATGAGCCATAGAGAACAGCTATACTTTCTTAAAATGAAAAAACATCGTACTTAACTCAGCTTTCAGGTAGACTTATAGTAACATTTTCATGTAAGATTTATTGAAAATTTCACAACATGTGCGACAGAATATCTATTACATTAATTCAATGAAAGATCACTATTGTGAAACCAGCTTGCTTGTATCTCTTTAGAAATACACTCATATAAGTCTTTTCTGACATTTCAGTGTATGCCATACAAAGTAACTATCACCTTATTACAATGAAAAGTCAGTGTGCTGATCCCAGCTTGCAGGTAGCTGTAGGAACCTTTTCATATATGATATAAAACATTTCACTACAGCTATAGGAGACTATATATAAAGTTTATTAAATGAAAGAACACTGTGGTGTAACCAGATTGCTTGTAGCTATTTAGGAGTATCTTCATACAAGTCTTTTCAAACATTTCAGTGTATTCCATCCAGAATGGTTATCACTTCCATAAAATGAAAGAACGATGTTAAGAACCCAGCTGGAAAGTTGTCTTTTAGAAATATCTTTTTATAAGTCTTAACAAATATTGCGCTATGGTCATGACAGAATGATTTTAATATTCACTCAAGGAAAGAAGGATGAGCTGAACCCTTGTTTCCTAGTATCTGTTTAGGAAGAACTTCATAAAATACTTAAAAAATTACACTACAGACTTGAAAAATATCCATAAGATTCAGACACTAAAGGAACTCTGGTGAAACAAATGTGCTTACAGCTGTTTAGGGGCATATTCACATAAGACAGTTCAAACATTTCAGCATATGCCCTACAGATGACCTATCAATTACTAACAATGTGAGAACGCTGTTCTAAGCCCAGTTTGCGGGTAGCTGTTTAGGAACATGTTCATATAAGACTTAACAAACATTTCATTGCATGTGGGACAGAATATATATAGCATTTGTTCACTGAGAGAAAACTGTGGTGAAACCATCTTACTTGCAGCCATTAAGGATCATCTTCATATTAGTCATTATAACCATTTCAATATTTGCTGTTCTGATTGAATATGAGTTTCCAACAATGAAAGAAACACTGTGCTGAATCCAGCTTGCAAGTAAGTTTTAACTAACACTTCACTACAAGTGTCACAGAATATCTGCAATATTGTTTCACTGAAAGACCTCTGTGGTGAAAGCATCTTGAAGCTATTATTAGGAACATTTGTATTTGAGACATTTCTCACATTTCAGTATATGCCATAATGAATGGGTATCATTTTCCTACAATGAAAGAACACTGTGCTAAATAGAGCTCACAGATAGCTATCTAGGAACGTTTTTACATAAGACTTATCAAACATTTTACAATAGTCGTGACAGACTATACATCACATTCAGTCACTGAAAGAAAACTGTGGAGAAACAATCTTGCTTGTATATATTTAGAAACTTCTTCATGTTCACCATTTCAAGCATTTCCATATAAGACATACTGAATGAATATCACTTTGAGACAATGATATAATGTGCTGAAGCCAGATTGCAGGCAGCTGTTTAGGAACCTTTTCCTAAGAGACTTATCATACATTTCACTACAAAGTATCTGTTACATCCATTCAGTGAAAGAACACTATTGTGAAGCCAGATTGCTGGTAGCTAATTAGGAACATCTTGATATAAGGCTTTTCTAATATTTCAGTTTATGCCAAACAGAATGACTATCATTTTCTTAAAATGAAATAACACTGTGTTGAACTCATCTTGCAGGAAGCCATTTAGGGTTTCTTCATACAAAACACCAAACATGTCACTACTGCTCTGACAGAATCTCTGTAAGATTCCTTCACTGAGGAACACACTCTGGTGAAACCAGATTGCTCATAAGTTTTTAGGAATATCTTTATATAAGGCTATTCAAACACATCATATGCTGTACAGAATGATTATCACTTCCATTAAATTAAACAACATTGTGATGCAACCAGCTGGCACATGCTATTTATGAACATTTTGTGTGTGTCTTATCAAACGTTTCTCTGCAGCCACAATGTGATAATTATTACATTCATTCAATGAAATACTGTGTTGAAAAAGCCTGCTTGTGGCTGTTTAGAAACATCTTCATGTAAGTGTTCATGCAAGCCTTATCAAACATTTCCCTACAGGCATGACAGAATATCTATAACATTCAATGTCTGTAAGAACACTGTTGGGAAACCATTTTGCTTGTAGCTACTTAGGGACATCTTCATAAAACTTATCCAGCATTTCACTACGGGTGTGATAGACTATCTATAACATCCATTCACTGAAAGAACATTGTCTGGAAAACACCTAGCAAGTAGCTCTTAAGGAACATCTTCACATATGCCATTTCAAACATTTCAGTATATGCCACAAGGAACGGCTATCACTTTCTTACAATGAAAGAGCATCGTGCTTAATCAAGCCAACAGGTAGCTGTTTAGGGATATTTTCACATAAATCATATCAAACATTTGACTACAGATGTGACAATGTCTATAACATTTGTTATCTGAAAGAAAATTATACAAAAACCATCTTCTTTTCACTGTTTAGGAACATCTGCACATAGTACACTTCAAATACTTAAGTATATTCCACACAGAGCGACTATCATTTTCACAAAATGAAAGAACACATGTTGAATCCAGTTTATGGGTAGCTGTTTAGGAACATCATATATCAAATATTTCACCACAGATGTGACAATATCTAGAACATTCATTCACTGAAAGAACACTGTGAAGAAACCATCTTGCTTGTTAGCTGTTTAAGAATATAAATAAAAGGCTCTTCAAACATATCACTTTATGCCATACAGAATGGCTATCATCTCCCTAGCCAGAAAAGAATACTGTGATGAACCCAGCTTGCAAGTAATTGTTTATTAATATTTTGCTCAAGTCTTATCAGACATTTGCCTACAGTCATGACAGGATATCTTTAATGTCTATTCAATGTAATAACACTATATTTAAAAGAATTTCCTTGTAGCTGTTTAGAAACATCTTCATGTAAGACTTATTAAACATTCCTTTGCAGGAATGACAGAATCTCTAAACATTCACTCATTGAATGAACACAGGGATGAAAGCAGTTTTCTTGTAACTGTTGAGGAACATCTTCATAAAAAGCTTTTCAAGCATTTCAGTATATGGCATACAGCATGGCCATACCCTTCTTACAAGGAAAGAAGGTTGTGTTTAATAGCTTTCAGGTAGATTATTAGGAGCATTTTTATGTAAGACCTATTGAACTTTTAACTACAGGCATGACAGAATATCTATTACATCCATTCAATGAAAGAACACTATGGTGAAAGTGGCTTGGTTTGACTGTTAAGGAAGATCTTCATTTAAGTCCTTTTCAGCATTTCTGTATATGCCATACTAAACGGCTGTCACTATCTTATGATGAAATTATTCTGTCCTGAACACGTCTTGTTGGATTCTATTTAGGAACATCTTCATATAAGACCTCTCTAACATTTAAGCATATGCCATACAGAAGGGCTCTCACTTACTTACAGTTAAAGGACACTGTGCTAAACCCGGCTTGCTGGCGGCTGTTTGAAACCTCTTCATATAAGACTTATTAAACATTTCACTACAGGCATGACAGACTAGCTATAACACTCGTTCACTGAAAGAACACTGTGGTGAAGCCAGATTACTTCTGGCGCCTTGGGAATGTCTTCGTATAAGGCTCTTCAAACACTTCATTATGCCTACAGAATGGCTATCGCTTCCATATCCAGAAAGAACGTTCTGATGAAACCAGTGGCTCTTTATGAGCATTTCATTTATGTCTTATCAAACGTTTCTCTACAGCCGCAACATGATATCCATAACATTCATTCAAGGAAGCCACACTATGTTGAAAAAGCTTGCTTGTAGCTGTTCAGGAACACTCTCACCTAAGACATCAAATAGTTCTCTTGAGGCATGACAGAATACGTATAACATTCATTTTCTGAATGAACACTGTGGTGAAAACACCTTGCTTGCAGCTGTTTAGGGGAATCTTCAAATAAGTCCTATCAAACATTTCACTACGGGCATGATGGAATATCTATAACATTCACTCATTGAAAGAATGCTGTGGTGAAACCAACTTCCTTGTAGCTTTTAAGGAACATCTTCATGTAAGTCTTTTCTAGCATTTCAGTATGAGCCATAGAGAACAGCTATACTTTCTTAAAATGAAAAAACATCGTACTTAACTCAGCTTTCAGGTAGACTTATAGTAACATTTTCATGTAAGATTTATTGAAAATTTCACAACATGTGCGACAGAATATCTATTACATTAATTCAATGAAAGATCACTATTGTGAAACCAGCTTGCTTGTATCTCTTTAGAAATACACTCATATAAGTCTTTTCTGACATTTCAGTGTATGCCATACAAAGTAACTATCACTTTATTACAATGAAAAGTCAGTGTGCTGATCCCAGCTTGCAGGTAGCTGTAGGAACATTTTCATATATGATATAAAACATTTCACTACAGCTATAGGAGAATATATATAAAGTTTATTAAATGAAAGAACACTGTGGTGTAACCAGATTGCTTGTAGCTATTTAGGAGTATCTTCATACAAGTCTTTTCAAACATTTCAGTGTATTCCATCCAGAATGGTTATCACTTCCATAAAATGAAAGAACGATGTTAAGAACCCAGCTGGAAAGTTGTTTTTTTAGAAATATCTTTTTATAAGTCTTAACAAATACTGCGCTATGGTCATGACAGAATGATTTTAATATTCACTCAAGGAAAGAAGGATGAGCTGAACCCTTGTTTCCTAGTTTCTGTTTGGGAAGAACTTCATAAAATACTTAAAAAATTACACTACAGACTTGAAAAATATCCATAAGATTCATACACTAAAGGAACTCTGGTGAAACAAATGTGCTTACAGCTGTTTAGGGGCATATTCACCTAAGACATTTCCAACATTTCAGCATATGCCCTACAGATGACCTATCAATAACTAACAATGTGAGAACACTGTTCTAAGCCCAGTTTGCGGGTAGCTGTTTAGGAACATGTTCATATAAGACTTAACAAGCATTTAATTGCATGTGGGACAGAATATATATAGCATTTGTTCACTGAGAGAAAACTGTGGTGAAACCATGTTACTTGCAGCCATTAAGGATCATCTTCATATTAGTCATTATAACCATTTCAATATTTGCTGTTCTGATTGAATATGAGTTTCCAACAATGAAAGAAACACTGTGCTGAATCCAGCTTGCAAGTAAGTTTTAACTAACACTTCACTACAAGTGTCACAGAATATCTGCAATATTGTTTCACTGAAAGAACTCTGTGGTGAAAGCATCTTGAAGCTATTATTAGGAACATTTGTATTTGAGACATTTCTCACATTTCAGTATATGCCATAATGAATGGGTATCATTTTCCTACAATGAAAGAACACTGTGCTAAATAGAGCTCACAGATAGCTATCTAGGAACGTTTTTACATAAGACTTATCAAACATTTTACAATAGTCGTGACAGACTATACATAACATTCAGTCACTGAAAGAAAACTGTGGAGAAACAATCTTGCTTGTATATATTTAGAAGCTTCTTCATGTTCACCATTTCAAGCATTTCCATATAAGACATACTGAATGAATATCACTTTGAGACAATGATATAATGTGCTGAAGCCAGATTGCAGGCAGCTGTTTAGGAACCTTTTCCTAAGAGACTTATCATACATTTCACTACAAAGTATCTATTACATCCATTCAGTGAAAGAACACTATTGTGAAGCCAGATTGCTGGTAGCTAATTAGGAACATCTTGATATAAGGCTTTTCTAATATTTCAGTTTATGCCAAACAGAATGACTATCATTTTCTTAAAATGAAATAACACTGTGTTGAACTCATCTTGCAGGAAGCCATTTAGGGTTTCTTCATACAAAACACCAAACATGTCACTACTGCTCTGACAGAATCTCTGTAAGATTCCTTCACTGAGGAACACACTCTGGTGAAACCAGATTGCTCATAAGTTTTTAGGAATATCTTTATATAAGGCTATTCAAACACATCATATGCTGTACAGAATGATTATCACTTCCATTAAATTAAACAACATTGTGATGCAACCAGCTGGCACATGCTATTTACGAACATTTTGTGTGTGTCTTATCAAACGTTTCTCTGCAGCCACAATGTGATAATTATTACATTCATTCAATGAAATACTGTGTTGAAAAAGCCTGCTTGTGGCTGTTTAGAAACATCTTCATGTAAGTGTTCATGCAAGCCTTATCAAACATTTCCCTACAGGCATGACAGAATATCTATAACATTCAATGTCTGTAAGAACACTGTTGGGAAACCATTTTGCTTGTAGCTACTTAGGGACATCTTCATAAAACTTATCCAGCATTTCACTACGGGTGTGATAGACTATCTATAACATCCATTCACTGAAAGAACATTGTCTGGAAAACACCTAGCAAGTAGCTCTTAAGGAACATCTTCACATATGCCATTTCAAACATTTCAGTATATGCCACAAGGAACGGCTATCACTTTCTTACAATGAAAGAGCATCGTGCTTAATCAAGCCAACAGGTAGCTGTTTAGGGATATTTTCACATAAATCATATCAAACATTTGACTACAGATGTGACAATGTCTATAACATTTGTTATCTGAAAGAAAATTATGCAAAAACCATCTTCTTTTCACTGTTTAGGAACATCTGCACATAGTACACTTCAAATACTTAAGTATATTCCACACAGAGCGACTATCATTTTCACAAAATGAAAGAACACATGCTGAATCCAGTTTATGGGTAGCTGTTTAGGAACATCATATATCAAATATTTCACCACAGATGTGACAATATCTAGAACATTCATTCACTGAAAGAACACTGTGAAGAAACCATCTTGCTTGTTAGCTGTTTAAGAATATAAATAAAAGGCTCTTCAAACATATCACTTTATGCCATACAGAATGGCTATCATCTCCCTAGCCAGAAAAGAATACTGTGATGAACCCAGCTTGCAAGTAATTGTTTATTAATATTTTGCTCAAGTCTTATCAGACATTTGCCTACAGTCATGACAGGATATCTTTAATGTCTATTCAATGTAATAACACTATATTTAAAAGAATTTCCTTGTAGCTGTTTAGAAACATCTTCATGTAAGACTTATTAAACATTCCTTTGCAGGAATGACAGAATCTCTAAACATTCACTCATTGAATGAACACAGGGATGAAAGCAGTTTTCTTGTAACTGTTGAGGAACATCTTCATATAAAGCTTTTCAAGCATTTCAGTATATGGCATACAGCATGGCCATACCCTTCTTACAAGGAAAGAAGGTTGTGTTTAATAGCTTTCAGGTAGATTATTAGGAGCATTTTTATGTAAGACCTATTGAACTTTTAACTACAGGCATGACAGAATATCTATTACATCCATTCAATGAAAGAACACTATGGTGAAAGTGGCTTGGTTTGACTGTTAAGGAAGATCTTCATTTAAGTCCTTTTCAGCATTTCTGTATATGCCATACTAAACGGCTGTCACTATCTTATGATGAAATTATTCTGTCCTGAACACGTCTTGTTGGATTCTATTTAGGAACATCTTCATATAAGACCTCTCTAACATTTAAGCATATGCCATACAGAAGGGCTCTCACTTACTTACAGTTAAAGGACACTGTGCTAAACCCGGCTTGCTGGCGGCTGTTTGAAACCTCTTCATATAAGACTTATTAAACATTTCACTACAGGCATGACAGACTAGCTATAACACTCGTTCACTGAAAGAACACTGTGGTGAAGCCAGATTACTTCTGGCGCCTTGGGAATGTCTTCGTATAAGGCTCTTCAAACACTTCATTATGCCTACAGAATGGCTATCGCTTCCATATCCAGAAAGAACGTTCTGATGAAACCAGTGGCTCTTTATGAGCATTTCATTTATGTCTTATCAAACGTTTCTCTACAGCCGCAACATGATATCCATAACATTCATTCAAGGAAGCCACACTATGTTGAAAAAGCTTGCTTGTAGCTGTTCAGGAACACTCTCACCTAAGACATCAAATAGTTCTCTTGAGGCATGACAGAATACGTACAACATTCATTTTCTGAATGAACACTGTGGTGAAAACACCTTGCTTGCAGCTGTTTAGGGGAATCTTCAAATAAGTCCTATCAAACATTTCACTACGGGCATGATGGAATATCTATAACATTCACTCATTGAAAGAATGCTGTGGTGAAACCAACTTCCTTGTAGCTTTTAAGGAACATCTTCATGTAAGTCTTTTCTAGCATTTCAGTATGAGCCATAGAGAACAGCTATACTTTCTTAAAATGAAAAAACATCGTACTTAACTCAGCTTTCAGGTAGACTTATAGTAACATTTTCATGTAAGATTTATTGAAAATTTCACAACATGTGCGACAGAATATCTATTACATTAATTCAATGAAAGATCACTATTGTGAAACCAGCTTGCTTGTATCTCTTTAGAAATACACTCATATAAGTCTTTTCTGACATTTCAGTGTATGCCATACAAAGTAACTATCACCTTATTACAATGAAAAGTCAGTGTGCTGATCCCAGCTTGCAGGTAGCTGTAGGAACCTTTTCATATATGATATAAAACATTTCACTACAGCTATAGGAGACTATATATAAAGTTTATTAAATGAAAGAACACTGTGGTGTAACCAGATTGCTTGTAGCTATTTAGGAGTATCTTCATACAAGTCTTTTCAAACATTTCAGTGTATTCCATCCAGAATGGTTATCACTTCCATAAAATGAAAGAACGATGTTAAGAACCCAGCTGGAAAGTTGTCTTTTAGAAATATCTTTTTATAAGTCTTAACAAATATTGCGCTATGGTCATGACAGAATGATTTTAATATTCACTCAAGGAAAGAAGGATGAGCTGAACCCTTGTTTCCTAGTATCTGTTTAGGAAGAACTTCATAAAATACTTAAAAAATTACACTACAGACTTGAAAAATATCCATAAGATTCAGACACTAAAGGAACTCTGGTGAAACAAATGTGCTTACAGCTGTTTAGGGGCATATTCACATAAGACAGTTCAAACATTTCAGCATATGCCCTACAGATGACCTATCAATTACTAACAATGTGAGAACGCTGTTCTAAGCCCAGTTTGCGGGTAGCTGTTTAGGAACATGTTCATATAAGACTTAACAAACATTTCATTGCATGTGGGACAGAATATATATAGCATTTGTTCACTGAGAGAAAACTGTGGTGAAACCATCTTACTTGCAGCCATTAAGGATCATCTTCATATTAGTCATTATAACCATTTCAATATTTGCTGTTCTGATTGAATATGAGTTTCCAACAATGAAAGAAACACTGTGCTGAATCCAGCTTGCAAGTAAGTTTTAACTAACACTTCACTACAAGTGTCACAGAATATCTGCAATATTGTTTCACTGAAAGACCTCTGTGGTGAAAGCATCTTGAAGCTATTATTAGGAACATTTGTATTTGAGACATTTCTCACATTTCAGTATATGCCATAATGAATGGGTATCATTTTCCTACAATGAAAGAACACTGTGCTAAATAGAGCTCACAGATAGCTATCTAGGAACGTTTTTACATAAGACTTATCAAACATTTTACAATAGTCGTGACAGACTATACATCACATTCAGTCACTGAAAGAAAACTGTGGAGAAACAATCTTGCTTGTATATATTTAGAAACTTCTTCATGTTCACCATTTCAAGCATTTCCATATAAGACATACTGAATGAATATCACTTTGAGACAATGATATAATGTGCTGAAGCCAGATTGCAGGCAGCTGTTTAGGAACCTTTTCCTAAGAGACTTATCATACATTTCACTACAAAGTATCTGTTACATCCATTCAGTGAAAGAACACTATTGTGAAGCCAGATTGCTGGTAGCTAATTAGGAACATCTTGATATAAGGCTTTTCTAATATTTCAGTTTATGCCAAACAGAATGACTATCATTTTCTTAAAATGAAATAACACTGTGTTGAACTCATCTTGCAGGAAGCCATTTAGGGTTTCTTCATACAAAACACCAAACATGTCACTACTGCTCTGACAGAATCTCTGTAAGATTCCTTCACTGAGGAACACACTCTGGTGAAACCAGATTGCTCATAAGTTTTTAGGAATATCTTTATATAAGGCTATTCAAACACATCATATGCTGTACAGAATGATTATCACTTCCATTAAATTAAACAACATTGTGATGCAACCAGCTGGCACATGCTATTTACGAACATTTTGTGTGTGTCTTATCAAACGTTTCTCTGCAGCCACAATGTGATAATTATTACATTCATTCAATGAAATACTGTGTTGAAAAAGCCTGCTTGTGGCTGTTTAGAAACATCTTCATGTAAGTGTTCATGCAAGCCTTATCAAACATTTCCCTACAGGCATGACAGAATATCTATAACATTCAATGTCTGTAAGAACACTGTTGGGAAACCATTTTGCTTGTAGCTACTTAGGGACATCTTCATAAAACTTATCCAGCATTTCACTACGGGTGTGATAGACTATCTATAACATCCATTCACTGAAAGAACATTGTCTGGAAAACACCTAGCAAGTAGCTCTTAAGGAACATCTTCACATATGCCATTTCAAACATTTCAGTATATGCCACAAGGAACGGCTATCACTTTCTTACAATGAAAGAGCATCGTGCTTAATCAAGCCAACAGGTAGCTGTTTAGGGATATTTTCACATAAATCATATCAAACATTTGACTACAGATGTGACAATGTCTATAACATTTGTTATCTGAAAGAAAATTATGCAAAAACCATCTTCTTTTCACTGTTTAGGAACATCTGCACATAGTACACTTCAAATACTTAAGTATATTCCACACAGAGCGACTATCATTTTCACAAAATGAAAGAACACATGCTGAATCCAGTTTATGGGTAGCTGTTTAGGAACATCATATATCAAATATTTCACCACAGATGTGACAATATCTAGAACATTCATTCACTGAAAGAACACTGTGAAGAAACCATCTTGCTTGTTAGCTGTTTAAGAATATAAATAAAAGGCTCTTCAAACATATCACTTTATGCCATACAGAATGGCTATCATCTCCCTAGCCAGAAAAGAATACTGTGATGAACCCAGCTTGCAAGTAATTGTTTATTAATATTTTGCTCAAGTCTTATCAGACATTTGCCTACAGTCATGACAGGATATCTTTAATGTCTATTCAATGTAATAACACTATATTTAAAAGAATTTCCTTGTAGCTGTTTAGAAACATCTTCATGTAAGACTTATTAAACATTCCTTTGCAGGAATGACAGAATCTCTAAACATTCACTCATTGAATGAACACAGGGATGAAAGCAGTTTTCTTGTAACTGTTGAGGAACATCTTCATAAAAAGCTTTTCAAGCATTTCAGTATATGGCATACAGCATGGCCATACCCTTCTTACAAGGAAAGAAGGTTGTGTTTAATAGCTTTCAGGTAGATTATTAGGAGCATTTTTATGTAAGACCTATTGAACTTTTAACTACAGGCATGACAGAATATCTATTACATCCATTCAATGAAAGAACACTATGGTGAAAGTGGCTTGGTTTGACTGTTAAGGAAGATCTTCATTTAAGTCCTTTTCAGCATTTCTGTATATGCCATACTAAACGGCTGTCACTATCTTATGATGAAATTATTCTGTCCTGAACACGTCTTGTTGGATTCTATTTAGGAACATCTTCATATAAGACCTCTCTAACATTTAAGCATATGCCATACAGAAGGGCTCTCACTTACTTACAGTTAAAGGACACTGTGCTAAACCCGGCTTGCTGGCGGCTGTTTGAAACCTCTTCATATAAGACTTATTAAACATTTCACTACAGGCATGACAGACTAGCTATAACACTCGTTCACTGAAAGAACACTGTGGTGAAGCCAGATTACTTCTGGCGCCTTGGGAATGTCTTCGTATAAGGCTCTTCAAACACTTCATTATGCCTACAGAATGGCTATCGCTTCCATATCCAGAAAGAACGTTCTGATGAAACCAGTGGCTCTTTATGAGCATTTCATTTATGTCTTATCAAACGTTTCTCTACAGCCGCAACATGATATCCATAACATTCATTCAAGGAAGCCACACTATGTTGAAAAAGCTTGCTTGTAGCTGTTCAGGAACACTCTCACCTAAGACATCAAATAGTTCTCTTGAGGCATGACAGAATACGTATAACATTCATTTTCTGAATGAACACTGTGGTGAAAACACCTTGCTTGCAGCTGTTTAGGGGAATCTTCAAATAAGTCCTATCAAACATTTCACTACGGGCATGATGGAATATCTATAACATTCACTCATTGAAAGAATGCTGTGGTGAAACCAACTTCCTTGTAGCTTTTAAGGAACATCTTCATGTAAGTCTTTTCTAGCATTTCAGTATGAGCCATAGAGAACAGCTATACTTTCTTAAAATGAAAAAACATCGTACTTAACTCAGCTTTCAGGTAGACTTATAGTAACATTTTCATGTAAGATTTATTGAAAATTTCACAACATGTGCGACAGAATATCTATTACATTAATTCAATGAAAGATCACTATTGTGAAACCAGCTTGCTTGTATCTCTTTAGAAATACACTCATATAAGTCTTTTCTGACATTTCAGTGTATGCCATACAAAGTAACTATCACTTTATTACAATGAAAAGTCAGTGTGCTGATCCCAGCTTGCAGGTAGCTGTAGGAACATTTTCATATATGATATAAAACATTTCACTACAGCTATAGGAGAATATATATAAAGTTTATTAAATGAAAGAACACTGTGGTGTAACCAGATTGCTTGTAGCT
The DNA here is from genome assembly GCF_041296235.1 of Equus asinus. Taxonomy (NCBI): domain Eukaryota; kingdom Metazoa; phylum Chordata; class Mammalia; order Perissodactyla; family Equidae; genus Equus; species Equus asinus. The sequence goes on from NC_091818.1 coordinate 8,290,685, forward strand.
ATTTAGGAGTATCTTCATACAAGTCTTTTCAAACATTTCAGTGTATTCCATCCAGAATGGTTATCACTTCCATAAAATGAAAGAACGATGTTAAGAACCCAGCTGGAAAGTTGTTTTTTTAGAAATATCTTTTTATAAGTCTTAACAAATACTGCGCTATGGTCATGACAGAATGATTTTAATATTCACTCAAGGAAAGAAGGATGAGCTGAACCCTTGTTTCCTAGTTTCTGTTTGGGAAGAACTTCATAAAATACTTAAAAAATTACACTACAGACTTGAAAAATATCCATAAGATTCATACACTAAAGGAACTCTGGTGAAACAAATGTGCTTACAGCTGTTTAGGGGCATATTCACCTAAGACATTTCCAACATTTCAGCATATGCCCTACAGATGACCTATCAATAACTAACAATGTGAGAACGCTGTTCTAAGCCCAGTTTGCGGGTAGCTGTTTAGGAACATGTTCATATAAGACTTAACAAGCATTTAATTGCATGTGGGACAGAATATATATAGCATTTGTTCACTGAGAGAAAACTGTGGTGAAACCATCTTACTTGCAGCCATTAAGGATCATCTTCATATTAGTCATTATAACCATTTCAATATTTGCTGTTCTGATTGAATATGAGTTTCCAACAATGAAAGAAACACTGTGCTGAATCCAGCTTGCAAGTAAGTTTTAACTAACACTTCACTACAAGTGTCACAGAATATCTGCAATATTGTTTCACTGAAAGAACTCTGTGGTGAAAGCATCTTGAAGCTATTATTAGGAACATTTGTATTTGAGACATTTCTCACATTTCAGTATATGCCATAATGAATGGGTATCATTTTCCTACAATGAAAGAACACTGTGCTAAATAGAGCTCACAGATAGCTATCTAGGAACGTTTTTACATAAGACTTATCAAACATTTTACAATAGTCGTGACAGACTATACATAACATTCAGTCACTGAAAGAAAACTGTGGAGAAACAATCTTGCTTGTATATATTTAGAAGCTTCTTCATGTTCACCATTTCAAGCATTTCCATATAAGACATACTGAATGAATATCACTTTGAGACAATGATATAATGTGCTGAAGCCAGATTGCAGGCAGCTGTTTAGGAACCTTTTCCTAAGAGACTTATCATACATTTCACTACAAAGTATCTGTTACATCCATTCAGTGAAAGAACACTATTGTGAAGCCAGATTGCTGGTAGCTAATTAGGAACATCTTGATATAAGGCTTTTCTAATATTTCAGTTTATGCCAAACAGAATGACTATCATTTTCTTAAAATGAAATAACACTGTGTTGAACTCATCTTGCAGGAAGCCATTTAGGGTTTCTTCATACAAAACACCAAACATGTCACTACTGCTCTGACAGAATCTCTGTAAGATTCCTTCACTGAGGAACACACTCTGGTGAAACCAGATTGCTCATAAGTTTTTAGGAATATCTTTATATAAGGCTATTCAAACACATCATATGCTGTACAGAATGATTATCACTTCCATTAAATTAAACAACATTGTGATGCAACCAGCTGGCACATGCTATTTACGAACATTTTGTGTGTGTCTTATCAAACGTTTCTCTGCAGCCACAATGTGATAATTATTACATTCATTCAATGAAATACTGTGTTGAAAAAGCCTGCTTGTGGCTGTTTAGAAACATCTTCATGTAAGTGTTCATGCAAGCCTTATCAAACATTTCCCTACAGGCATGACAGAATATCTATAACATTCAATGTCTGTAAGAACACTGTTGGGAAACCATTTTGCTTGTAGCTACTTAGGGACATCTTCATAAAACTTATCCAGCATTTCACTACGGGTGTGATAGACTATCTATAACATCCATTCACTGAAAGAACATTGTCTGGAAAACACCTAGCAAGTAGCTCTTAAGGAACATCTTCACATATGCCATTTCAAACATTTCAGTATATGCCACAAGGAACGGCTATCACTTTCTTACAATGAAAGAGCATCGTGCTTAATCAAGCCAACAGGTAGCTGTTTAGGGATATTTTCACATAAATCATATCAAACATTTGACTACAGATGTGACAATGTCTATAACATTTGTTATCTGAAAGAAAATTATGCAAAAACCATCTTCTTTTCACTGTTTAGGAACATCTGCACATAGTACACTTCAAATACTTAAGTATATTCCACACAGAGCGACTATCATTTTCACAAAATGAAAGAACACATGCTGAATCCAGTTTATGGGTAGCTGTTTAGGAACATCATATATCAAATATTTCACCACAGATGTGACAATATCTAGAACATTCATTCACTGAAAGAACACTGTGAAGAAACCATCTTGCTTGTTAGCTGTTTAAGAATATAAATAAAAGGCTCTTCAAACATATCACTTTATGCCATACAGAATGGCTATCATCTCCCTAGCCAGAAAAGAATACTGTGATGAACCCAGCTTGCAAGTAATTGTTTATTAATATTTTGCTCAAGTCTTATCAGACATTTGCCTACAGTCATGACAGGATATCTTTAATGTCTATTCAATGTAATAACACTATATTTAAAAGAATTTCCTTGTAGCTGTTTAGAAACATCTTCATGTAAGACTTATTAAACATTCCTTTGCAGGAATGACAGAATCTCTAAACATTCACTCATTGAATGAACACAGGGATGAAAGCAGTTTTCTTGTAACTGTTGAGGAACATCTTCATAAAAAGCTTTTCAAGCATTTCAGTATATGGCATACAGCATGGCCATACCCTTCTTACAAGGAAAGAAGGTTGTGTTTAATAGCTTTCAGGTAGATTATTAGGAGCATTTTTATGTAAGACCTATTGAACTTTTAACTACAGGCATGACAGAATATCTATTACATCCATTCAATGAAAGAACACTATGGTGAAAGTGGCTTGGTTTGACTGTTAAGGAAGATCTTCATTTAAGTCCTTTTCAGCATTTCTGTATATGCCATACTAAACGGCTGTCACTATCTTATGATGAAATTATTCTGTCCTGAACACGTCTTGTTGGATTCTATTTAGGAACATCTTCATATAAGACCTCTCTAACATTTAAGCATATGCCATACAGAAGGGCTCTCACTTACTTACAGTTAAAGGACACTGTGCTAAACCCGGCTTGCTGGCGGCTGTTTGAAACCTCTTCATATAAGACTTATTAAACATTTCACTACAGGCATGACAGACTAGCTATAACACTCGTTCACTGAAAGAACACTGTGGTGAAGCCAGATTACTTCTGGCGCCTTGGGAATGTCTTCGTATAAGGCTCTTCAAACACTTCATTATGCCTACAGAATGGCTATCGCTTCCATATCCAGAAAGAACGTTCTGATGAAACCAGTGGCTCTTTATGAGCATTTCATTTATGTCTTATCAAACGTTTCTCTACAGCCGCAACATGATATCCATAACATTCATTCAAGGAAGCCACACTATGTTGAAAAAGCTTGCTTGTAGCTGTTCAGGAACACTCTCACCTAAGACATCAAATAGTTCTCTTGAGGCATGACAGAATACGTATAACATTCATTTTCTGAATGAACACTGTGGTGAAAACACCTTGCTTGCAGCTGTTTAGGGGAATCTTCAAATAAGTCCTATCAAACATTTCACTACGGGCATGATGGAATATCTATAACATTCACTCATTGAAAGAATGCTGTGGTGAAACCAACTTCCTTGTAGCTTTTAAGGAACATCTTCATGTAAGTCTTTTCTAGCATTTCAGTATGAGCCATAGAGAACAGCTATACTTTCTTAAAATGAAAAAACATCGTACTTAACTCAGCTTTCAGGTAGACTTATAGTAACATTTTCATGTAAGATTTATTGAAAATTTCACAACATGTGCGACAGAATATCTATTACATTAATTCAATGAAAGATCACTATTGTGAAACCAGCTTGCTTGTATCTCTTTAGAAATACACTCATATAAGTCTTTTCTGACATTTCAGTGTATGCCATACAAAGTAACTATCACTTTATTACAATGAAAAGTCAGTGTGCTGATCCCAGCTTGCAGGTAGCTGTAGGAACATTTTCATATATGATATAAAACATTTCACTACAGCTATAGGAGAATATATATAAAGTTTATTAAATGAAAGAACACTGTGGTGTAACCAGATTGCTTGTAGCTATTTAGGAGTATCTTCATACAAGTCTTTTCAAACATTTCAGTGTATTCCATCCAGAATGGTTATCACTTCCATAAAATGAAAGAACGATGTTAAGAACCCAGCTGGAAAGTTGTTTTTTTAGAAATATCTTTTTATAAGTCTTAACAAATACTGCGCTATGGTCATGACAGAATGATTTTAATATTCACTCAAGGAAAGAAGGATGAGCTGAACCCTTGTTTCCTAGTTTCTGTTTGGGAAGAACTTCATAAAATACTTAAAAAATTACACTACAGACTTGAAAAATATCCATAAGATTCATACACTAAAGGAACTCTGGTGAAACAAATGTGCTTACAGCTGTTTAGGGGCATATTCACCTAAGACATTTCCAACATTTCAGCATATGCCCTACAGATGACCTATCAATAACTAACAATGTGAGAACGCTGTTCTAAGCCCAGTTTGCGGGTAGCTGTTTAGGAACATGTTCATATAAGACTTAACAAGCATTTAATTGCATGTGGGACAGAATATATATAGCATTTGTTCACTGAGAGAAAACTGTGGTGAAACCATCTTACTTGCAGCCATTAAGGATCATCTTCATATTAGTCATTATAACCATTTCAATATTTGCTGTTCTGATTGAATATGAGTTTCCAACAATGAAAGAAACACTGTGCTGAATCCAGCTTGCAAGTAAGTTTTAACTAACACTTCACTACAAGTGTCACAGAATATCTGCAATATTGTTTCACTGAAAGAACTCTGTGGTGAAAGCATCTTGAAGCTATTATTAGGAACATTTGTATTTGAGACATTTCTCACATTTCAGTATATGCCATAATGAATGGGTATCATTTTCCTACAATGAAAGAACACTGTGCTAAATAGAGCTCACAGATAGCTATCTAGGAACGTTTTTACATAAGACTTATCAAACATTTTACAATAGTCGTGACAGACTATACATAACATTCAGTCACTGAAAGAAAACTGTGGAGAAACAATCTTGCTTGTATATATTTAGAAGCTTCTTCATGTTCACCATTTCAAGCATTTCCATATAAGACATACTGAATGAATATCACTTTGAGACAATGATATAATGTGCTGAAGCCAGATTGCAGGCAGCTGTTTAGGAACCTTTTCCTAAGAGACTTATCATACATTTCACTACAAAGTATCTGTTACATCCATTCAGTGAAAGAACACTATTGTGAAGCCAGATTGCTGGTAGCTAATTAGGAACATCTTGATATAAGGCTTTTCTAATATTTCAGTTTATGCCAAACAGAATGACTATCATTTTCTTAAAATGAAATAACACTGTGTTGAACTCATCTTGCAGGAAGCCATTTAGGGTTTCTTCATACAAAACACCAAACATGTCACTACTGCTCTGACAGAATCTCTGTAAGATTCCTTCACTGAGGAACACACTCTGGTGAAACCAGATTGCTCATAAGTTTTTAGGAATATCTTTATATAAGGCTATTCAAACACATCATATGCTGTACAGAATGATTATCACTTCCATTAAATTAAACAACATTGTGATGCAACCAGCTGGCACATGCTATTTACGAACATTTTGTGTGTGTCTTATCAAACGTTTCTCTGCAGCCACAATGTGATAATTATTACATTCATTCAATGAAATACTGTGTTGAAAAAGCCTGCTTGTGGCTGTTTAGAAACATCTTCATGTAAGTGTTCATGCAAGCCTTATCAAACATTTCCCTACAGGCATGACAGAATATCTATAACATTCAATGTCTGTAAGAACACTGTTGGGAAACCATTTTGCTTGTAGCTACTTAGGGACATCTTCATAAAACTTATCCAGCATTTCACTACGGGTGTGATAGACTATCTATAACATCCATTCACTGAAAGAACATTGTCTGGAAAACACCTAGCAAGTAGCTCTTAAGGAACATCTTCACATATGCCATTTCAAACATTTCAGTATATGCCACAAGGAACGGCTATCACTTTCTTACAATGAAAGAGCATCGTGCTTAATCAAGCCAACAGGTAGCTGTTTAGGGATATTTTCACATAAATCATATCAAACATTTGACTACAGATGTGACAATGTCTATAACATTTGTTATCTGAAAGAAAATTATGCAAAAACCATCTTCTTTTCACTGTTTAGGAACATCTGCACATAGTACACTTCAAATACTTAAGTATATTCCACACAGAGCGACTATCATTTTCACAAAATGAAAGAACACATGCTGAATCCAGTTTATGGGTAGCTGTTTAGGAACATCATATATCAAATATTTCACCACAGATGTGACAATATCTAGAACATTCATTCACTGAAAGAACACTGTGAAGAAACCATCTTGCTTGTTAGCTGTTTAAGAATATAAATAAAAGGCTCTTCAAACATATCACTTTATGCCATACAGAATGGCTATCATCTCCCTAGCCAGAAAAGAATACTGTGATGAACCCAGCTTGCAAGTAATTGTTTATTAATATTTTGCTCAAGTCTTATCAGACATTTGCCTACAGTCATGACAGGATATCTTTAATGTCTATTCAATGTAATAACACTATATTTAAAAGAATTTCCTTGTAGCTGTTTAGAAACATCTTCATGTAAGACTTATTAAACATTCCTTTGCAGGAATGACAGAATCTCTAAACATTCACTCATTGAATGAACACAGGGATGAAAGCAGTTTTCTTGTAACTGTTGAGGAACATCTTCATAAAAAGCTTTTCAAGCATTTCAGTATATGGCATACAGCATGGCCATACCCTTCTTACAAGGAAAGAAGGTTGTGTTTAATAGCTTTCAGGTAGATTATTAGGAGCATTTTTATGTAAGACCTATTGAACTTTTAACTACAGGCATGACAGAATATCTATTACATCCATTCAATGAAAGAACACTATGGTGAAAGTGGCTTGGTTTGACTGTTAAGGAAGATCTTCATTTAAGTCCTTTTCAGCATTTCTGTATATGCCATACTAAACGGCTGTCACTATCTTATGATGAAATTATTCTGTCCTGAACACGTCTTGTTGGATTCTATTTAGGAACATCTTCATATAAGACCTCTCTAACATTTAAGCATATGCCATACAGAAGGGCTCTCACTTACTTACAGTTAAAGGACACTGTGCTAAACCCGGCTTGCTGGCGGCTGTTTGAAACCTCTTCATATAAGACTTATTAAACATTTCACTACAGGCATGACAGACTAGCTATAACACTCGTTCACTGAAAGAACACTGTGGTGAAGCCAGATTACTTCTGGCGCCTTGGGAATGTCTTCGTATAAGGCTCTTCAAACACTTCATTATGCCTACAGAATGGCTATCGCTTCCATATCCAGAAAGAACGTTCTGATGAAACCAGTGGCTCTTTATGAGCATTTCATTTATGTCTTATCAAACGTTTCTCTACAGCCGCAACATGATATCCATAACATTCATTCAAGGAAGCCACACTATGTTGAAAAAGCTTGCTTGTAGCTGTTCAGGAACACTCTCACCTAAGACATCAAATAGTTCTCTTGAGGCATGACAGAATACGTACAACATTCATTTTCTGAATGAACACTGTGGTGAAAACACCTTGCTTGCAGCTGTTTAGGGGAATCTTCAAATAAGTCCTATCAAACATTTCACTACGGGCATGATGGAATATCTATAACATTCACTCATTGAAAGAATGCTGTGGTGAAACCAACTTCCTTGTAGCTTTTAAGGAACATCTTCATGTAAGTCTTTTCTAGCATTTCAGTATGAGCCATAGAGAACAGCTATACTTTCTTAAAATGAAAAAACATTGTACCTAACTCAGCTTTCAGGTAGACTTATAGTAACATTTTCATGTAAGATTTATTGAAAATTTCACAACATGTGCGACAGAATATCTATTACATTAATTCAATGAAAGATCACTATTGTGAAACCAGCTTGCTTGTATCTCTTTAGAAATACACTCATATAAGTCTTTTCTGACATTTCAGTGTATGCCATACAAAGTAACTATCACCTTATTACAATGAAAAGTCAGTGTGCTGATCCCAGCTTGCAGGTAGCTGTAGGAACCTTTTCATATATGATATAAAACATTTCACTACAGCTATAGGAGACTATATATAAAGTTTATTAAATGAAAGAACACTGTGGTGTAACCAGATTGCTTGTAGCTATTTAGGAGTATCTTCATACAAGTCTTTTCAAACATTTCAGTGTATTCCATCCAGAATGGTTATCACTTCCATAAAATGAAAGAACGATGTTAAGAACCCAGCTGGAAAGTTGTCTTTTAGAAATATCTTTTTATAAGTCTTAACAAATATTGCGCTATGGTCATGACAGAATGATTTTAATATTCACTCAAGGAAAGAAGGATGAGCTGAACCCTTGTTTCCTAGTATCTGTTTAGGAAGAACTTCATAAAATACTTAAAAAATTACACTACAGACTTGAAAAATATCCATAAGATTCAGACACTAAAGGAACTCTGGTGAAACAAATGTGCTTACAGCTGTTTAGGGGCATATTCACATAAGACAGTTCAAACATTTCAGCATATGCCCTACAGATGACCTATCAATTACTAACAATGTGAGAACGCTGTTCTAAGCCCAGTTTGCGGGTAGCTGTTTAGGAACATGTTCATATAAGACTTAACAAACATTTCATTGCATGTGGGACAGAATATATATAGCATTTGTTCACTGAGAGAAAACTGTGGTGAAACCATCTTACTTGCAGCCATTAAGGATCATCTTCATATTAGTCATTATAACCATTTCAATATTTGCTGTTCTGATTGAATATGAGTTTCCAACAATGAAAGAAACACTGTGCTGAATCCAGCTTGCAAGTAAGTTTTAACTAACACTTCACTACAAGTGTCACAGAATATCTGCAATATTGTTTCACTGAAAGACCTCTGTGGTGAAAGCATCTTGAAGCTATTATTAGGAACATTTGTATTTGAGACATTTCTCACATTTCAGTATATGCCATAATGAATGGGTATCATTTTCCTACAATGAAAGAACACTGTGCTAAATAGAGCTCACAGATAGCTATCTAGGAACGTTTTTACATAAGACTTATCAAACATTTTACAATAGTCGTGACAGACTATACATCACATTCAGTCACTGAAAGAAAACTGTGGAGAAACAATCTTGCTTGTATATATTTAGAAACTTCTTCATGTTCACCATTTCAAGCATTTCCATATAAGACATACTGAATGAATATCACTTTGAGACAATGATATAATGTGCTGAAGCCAGATTGCAGGCAGCTGTTTAGGAACCTTTTCCTAAGAGACTTATCATACATTTCACTACAAAGTATCTGTTACATCCATTCAGTGAAAGAACACTATTGTGAAGCCAGATTGCTGGTAGCTAATTAGGAACATCTTGATATAAGGCTTTTCTAATATTTCAGTTTATGCCAAACAGAATGACTATCATTTTCTTAAAATGAAATAACACTGTGTTGAACTCATCTTGCAGGAAGCCATTTAGGGTTTCTTCATACAAAACACCAAACATGTCACTACTGCTCTGACAGAATCTCTGTAAGATTCCTTCACTGAGGAACACACTCTGGTGAAACCAGATTGCTCATAAGTTTTTAGGAATATCTTTATATAAGGCTATTCAAACACATCATATGCTGTACAGAATGATTATCACTTCCATTAAATTAAACAACATTGTGATGCAACCAGCTGGCACATGCTATTTACGAACATTTTGTGTGTGTCTTATCAAACGTTTCTCTGCAGCCACAATGTGATAATTATTACATTCATTCAATGAAATACTGTGTTGAAAAAGCCTGCTTGTGGCTGTTTAGAAACATCTTCATGTAAGTGTTCATGCAAGCCTTATCAAACATTTCCCTACAGGCATGACAGAATATCTATAACATTCAATGTCTGTAAGAACACTGTTGGGAAACCATTTTGCTTGTAGCTACTTAGGGACATCTTCATAAAACTTATCCAGCATTTCACTACGGGTGTGATAGACTATCTATAACATCCATTCACTGAAAGAACATTGTCTGGAAAACACCTAGCAAGTAGCTCTTAAGGAACATCTTCACATATGCCATTTCAAACATTTCAGTATATGCCACAAGGAACGGCTATCACTTTCTTACAATGAAAGAGCATCGTGCTTAATCAAGCCAACAGGTAGCTGTTTAGGGATATTTTCACATAAATCATATCAAACATTTGACTACAGATGTGACAATGTCTATAACATTTGTTATCTGAAAGAAAATTATGCAAAAACCATCTTCTTTTCACTGTTTAGGAACATCTGCACATAGTACACTTCAAATACTTAAGTATATTCCACACAGAGCGACTATCATTTTCACAAAATGAAAGAACACATGCTGAATCCAGTTTATGGGTAGCTGTTTAGGAACATCATATATCAAATATTTCACCACAGATGTGACAATATCTAGAACATTCATTCACTGAAAGAACACTGTGAAGAAACCATCTTGCTTGTTAGCTGTTTAAGAATATAAATAAAAGGCTCTTCAAACATATCACTTTATGCCATACAGAATGGCTATCATCTCCCTAGCCAGAAAAGAATACTGTGATGAACCCAGCTTGCAAGTAATTGTTTATTAATATTTTGCTCAAGTCTTATCAGACATTTGCCTACAGTCATGACAGGATATCTTTAATGTCTATTCAATGTAATAACACTATATTTAAAAGAATTTCCTTGTAGCTGTTTAGAAACATCTTCATGTAAGACTTATTAAACATTCCTTTGCAGGAATGACAGAATCTCTAAACATTCACTCATTGAATGAACACAGGGATGAAAGCAGTTTTCTTGTAACTGTTGAGGAACATCTTCATAAAAAGCTTTTCAAGCATTTCAGTATATGGCATACAGCATGGCCATACCCTTCTTACAAGGAAAGAAGGTTGTGTTTAATAGCTTTCAGGTAGATTATTAGGAGCATTTTTATGTAAGACCTATTGAACTTTTAACTACAGGCATGACAGAATATCTATTACATCCATTCAATGAAAGAACACTATGGTGAAAGTGGCTTGGTTTGACTGTTAAGGAAGATCTTCATTTAAGTCCTTTTCAGCATTTCTGTATATGCCATACTAAACGGCTGTCACTATCTTATGATGAAATTATTCTGTCCTGAACACGTCTTGTTGGATTCTATTTAGGAACATCTTCATATAAGACCTCTCTAACATTTAAGCATATGCCATACAGAAGGGCTCTCACTTACTTACAGTTAAAGGACACTGTGCTAAACCCGGCTTGCTGGCGGCTGTTTGAAACCTCTTCATATAAGACTTATTAAACATTTCACTACAGGCATGACAGACTAGCTATAACACTCGTTCACTGAAAGAACACTGTGGTGAAGCCAGATTACTTCTGGCGCCTTGGGAATGTCTTCGTATAAGGCTCTTCAAACACTTCATTATGCCTACAGAATGGCTATCGCTTCCATATCCAGAAAGAACGTTCTGATGAAACCAGTGGCTCTTTATGAGCATTTCATTTATGTCTTATCAAACGTTTCTCTACAGCCGCAACATGATATCCATAACATTCATTCAAGGAAGCCACACTATGTTGAAAAAGCTTGCTTGTAGCTGTTCAGGAACACTCTCACCTAAGACATCAAATAGTTCTCTTGAGGCATGACAGAATACGTACAACATTCATTTTCTGAATGAACACTGTGGTGAAAACACCTTGCTTGCAGCTGTTTAGGGGAATCTTCAAATAAGTCCTATCAAACATTTCACTACGGGCATGATGGAATATCTATAACATTCACTCATTGAAAGAATGCTGTGGTGAAACCAACTTCCTTGTAGCTTTTAAGGAACATCTTCATGTAAGTCTTTTCTAGCATTTCAGTATGAGCCATAGAGAACAGCTATACTTTCTTAAAATGAAAAAACATTGTACCTAACTCAGCTTTCAGGTAGACTTATAGTAACATTTTCATGTAAGATTTATTGAAAATTTCACAACATGTGCGACAGAATATCTATTACATTAATTCAATGAAAGATCACTATTGTGAAACCAGCTTGCTTGTATCTCTTTAGAAATACACTCATATAAGTCTTTTCTGACATTTCAGTGTATGCCATACAAAGTAACTATCACCTTATTACAATGAAAAGTCAGTGTGCTGATCCCAGCTTGCAGGTAGCTGTAGGAACCTTTTCATATATGATATAAAACATTTCACTACAGCTATAGGAGACTATATATAAAGTTTATTAAATGAAAGAACACTGTGGTGTAACCAGATTGCTTGTAGCTATTTAGGAGTATCTTCATACAAGTCTTTTCAAACATTTCAGTGTATTCCATCCAGAATGGTTATCACTTCCATAAAATGAAAGAACGATGTTAAGAACCCAGCTGGAAAGTTGTCTTTTAGAAATATCTTTTTATAAGTCTTAACAAATATTGCGCTATGGTCATGACAGAATGATTTTAATATTCACTCAAGGAAAGAAGGATGAGCTGAACCCTTGTTTCCTAGTATCTGTTTAGGAAGAACTTCATAAAATACTTAAAAAATTACACTACAGACTTGAAAAATATCCATAAGATTCAGACACTAAAGGAACTCTGGTGAAACAAATGTGCTTACAGCTGTTTAGGGGCATATTCACATAAGACAGTTCAAACATTTCAGCATATGCCCTACAGATGACCTATCAATTACTAACAATGTGAGAACGCTGTTCTAAGCCCAGTTTGCGGGTAGCTGTTTAGGAACATGTTCATATAAGACTTAACAAACATTTCATTGCATGTGGGACAGAATATATATAGCATTTGTTCACTGAGAGAAAACTGTGGTGAAACCATCTTACTTGCAGCCATTAAGGATCATCTTCATATTAGTCATTATAACCATTTCAATATTTGCTGTTCTGATTGAATATGAGTTTCCAACAATGAAAGAAACACTGTGCTGAATCCAGCTTGCAAGTAAGTTTTAACTAACACTTCACTACAAGTGTCACAGAATATCTGCAATATTGTTTCACTGAAAGACCTCTGTGGTGAAAGCATCTTGAAGCTATTATTAGGAACATTTGTATTTGAGACATTTCTCACATTTCAGTATATGCCATAATGAATGGGTATCATTTTCCTACAATGAAAGAACACTGTGCTAAATAGAGCTCACAGATAGCTATCTAGGAACGTTTTTACATAAGACTTATCAAACATTTTACAATAGTCGTGACAGACTATACATCACATTCAGTCACTGAAAGAAAACTGTGGAGAAACAATCTTGCTTGTATATATTTAGAAACTTCTTCATGTTCACCATTTCAAGCATTTCCATATAAGACATACTGAATGAATATCACTTTGAGACAATGATATAATGTGCTGAAGCCAGATTGCAGGCAGCTGTTTAGGAACCTTTTCCTAAGAGACTTATCATACATTTCACTACAAAGTATCTGTTACATCCATTCAGTGAAAGAACACTATTGTGAAGCCAGATTGCTGGTAGCTAATTAGGAACATCTTGATATAAGGCTTTTCTAATATTTCAGTTTATGCCAAACAGAATGACTATCATTTTCTTAAAATGAAATAACACTGTGTTGAACTCATCTTGCAGGAAGCCATTTAGGGTTTCTTCATACAAAACACCAAACATGTCACTACTGCTCTGACAGAATCTCTGTAAGATTCCTTCACTGAGGAACACACTCTGGTGAAACCAGATTGCTCATAAGTTTTTAGGAATATCTTTATATAAGGCTATTCAAACACATCATATGCTGTACAGAATGATTATCACTTCCATTAAATTAAACAACATTGTGATGCAACCAGCTGGCACATGCTATTTACGAACATTTTGTGTGTGTCTTATCAAACGTTTCTCTGCAGCCACAATGTGATAATTATTACATTCATTCAATGAAATACTGTGTTGAAAAAGCCTGCTTGTGGCTGTTTAGAAACATCTTCATGTAAGTGTTCATGCAAGCCTTATCAAACATTTCCCTACAGGCATGACAGAATATCTATAACATTCAATGTCTGTAAGAACACTGTTGGGAAACCATTTTGCTTGTAGCTACTTAGGGACATCTTCATAAAACTTATCCAGCATTTCACTACGGGTGTGATAGACTATCTATAACATCCATTCACTGAAAGAACATTGTCTGGAAAACACCTAGCAAGTAGCTCTTAAGGAACATCTTCACATATGCCATTTCAAACATTTCAGTATATGCCACAAGGAACGGCTATCACTTTCTTACAATGAAAGAGCATCGTGCTTAATCAAGCCAACAGGTAGCTGTTTAGGGATATTTTCACATAAATCATATCAAACATTTGACTACAGATGTGACAATGTCTATAACATTTGTTATCTGAAAGAAAATTATGCAAAAACCATCTTCTTTTCACTGTTTAGGAACATCTGCACATAGTACACTTCAAATACTTAAGTATATTCCACACAGAGCGACTATCATTTTCACAAAATGAAAGAACACATGCTGAATCCAGTTTATGGGTAGCTGTTTAGGAACATCATATATCAAATATTTCACCACAGATGTGACAATATCTAGAACATTCATTCACTGAAAGAACACTGTGAAGAAACCATCTTGCTTGTTAGCTGTTTAAGAATATAAATAAAAGGCTCTTCAAACATATCACTTTATGCCATACAGAATGGCTATCATCTCCCTAGCCAGAAAAGAATACTGTGATGAACCCAGCTTGCAAGTAATTGTTTATTAATATTTTGCTCAAGTCTTATCAGACATTTGCCTACAGTCATGACAGGATATCTTTAATGTCTATTCAATGTAATAACACTATATTTAAAAGAATTTCCTTGTAGCTGTTTAGAAACATCTTCATGTAAGACTTATTAAACATTCCTTTGCAGGAATGACAGAATCTCTAAACATTCACTCATTGAATGAACACAGGGATGAAAGCAGTTTTCTTGTAACTGTTGAGGAACATCTTCATAAAAAGCTTTTCAAGCATTTCAGTATATGGCATACAGCATGGCCATACCCTTCTTACAAGGAAAGAAGGTTGTGTTTCATAGCTTTCAGGTAGATTATTAGGAGCATTTTTATGTAAGACCTATTGAACTTTTAACTACAGGCATGACAGAATATCTATTACATCCATTCAATGAAAGAACACTATGGTGAAAGTGGCTTGGTTTGACTGTTAAGGAAGATCTTCATTTAAGTCCTTTTCAGCATTTCTGTATATGCCATACTAAACGGCTGTCACTATCTTATGATGAAATTATTCTGTCCTGAACACGTCTTGTTGGATTCTATTTAGGAACATCTTCATATAAGACCTCTCTAACATTTAAGCATATGCCATACAGAAGGGCTCTCACTTACTTACAGTTAAAGGACACTGTGCTAAACCCGGCTTGCTGGCGGCTGTTTGAAACCTCTTCATATAAGACTTATTAAACATTTCACTACAGGCATGACAGACTAGCTATAACACTCGTTCACTGAAAGAACACTGTGGTGAAGCCAGATTACTTCTGGCGCCTTGGGAATGTCTTCGTATAAGGCTCTTCAAACACTTCATTATGCCTACAGAATGGCTATCGCTTCCATATCCAGAAAGAACGTTCTGATGAAACCAGTGGCTCTTTATGAGCATTTCATTTATGTCTTATCAAACGTTTCTCTACAGCCGCAACATGATATCCATAACATTCATTCAAGGAAGCCACACTATGTTGAAAAAGCTTGCTTGTAGCTGTTCAGGAACACTCTCACCTAAGACATCAAATAGTTCTCTTGAGGCATGACAGAATACGTACAACATTCATTTTCTGAATGAACACTGTGGTGAAAACACCTTGCTTGCAGCTGTTTAGGGGAATCTTCAAATAAGTCCTATCAAACATTTCACTACGGGCATGATGGAATATCTATAACATTCACTCATTGAAAGAATGCTGTGGTGAAACCAACTTCCTTGTAGCTTTTAAGGAACATCTTCATGTAAGTCTTTTCTAGCATTTCAGTATGAGCCATAGAGAACAGCTATACTTTCTTAAAATGAAAAAACATTGTACCTAACTCAGCTTTCAGGTAGACTTATAGTAACATTTTCATGTAAGATTTATTGAAAATTTCACAACATGTGCGACAGAATATCTATTACATTAATTCAATGAAAGATCACTATTGTGAAACCAGCTTGCTTGTATCTCTTTAGAAATACACTCATATAAGTCTTTTCTGACATTTCAGTGTATGCCATACAAAGTAACTATCACCTTATTACAATGAAAAGTCAGTGTGCTGATCCCAGCTTGCAGGTAGCTGTAGGAACCTTTTCATATATGATATAAAACATTTCACTACAGCTATAGGAGACTATATATAAAGTTTATTAAATGAAAGAACACTGTGGTGTAACCAGATTGCTTGTAGCTATTTAGGAGTATCTTCATACAAGTCTTTTCAAACATTTCAGTGTATTCCATCCAGAATGGTTATCACTTCCATAAAATGAAAGAACGATGTTAAGAACCCAGCTGGAAAGTTGTCTTTTAGAAATATCTTTTTATAAGTCTTAACAAATATTGCGCTATGGTCATGACAGAATGATTTTAATATTCACTCAAGGAAAGAAGGATGAGCTGAACCCTTGTTTCCTAGTATCTGTTTAGGAAGAACTTCATAAAATACTTAAAAAATTACACTACAGACTTGAAAAATATCCATAAGATTCAGACACTAAAGGAACTCTGGTGAAACAAATGTGCTTACAGCTGTTTAGGGGCATATTCACATAAGACAGTTCAAACATTTCAGCATATGCCCTACAGATGACCTATCAATTACTAACAATGTGAGAACGCTGTTCTAAGCCCAGTTTGCGGGTAGCTGTTTAGGAACATGTTCATATAAGACTTAACAAACATTTCATTGCATGTGGGACAGAATATATATAGCATTTGTTCACTGAGAGAAAACTGTGGTGAAACCATCTTACTTGCAGCCATTAAGGATCATCTTCATATTAGTCATTATAACCATTTCAATATTTGCTGTTCTGATTGAATATGAGTTTCCAACAATGAAAGAAACACTGTGCTGAATCCAGCTTGCAAGTAAGTTTTAACTAACACTTCACTACAAGTGTCACAGAATATCTGCAATATTGTTTCACTGAAAGACCTCTGTGGTGAAAGCATCTTGAAGCTATTATTAGGAACATTTGTATTTGAGACATTTCTCACATTTCAGTATATGCCATAATGAATGGGTATCATTTTCCTACAATGAAAGAACACTGTGCTAAATAGAGCTCACAGATAGCTATCTAGGAACGTTTTTACATAAGACTTATCAAACATTTTACAATAGTCGTGACAGACTATACATCACATTCAGTCACTGAAAGAAAACTGTGGAGAAACAATCTTGCTTGTATATATTTAGAAACTTCTTCATGTTCACCATTTCAAGCATTTCCATATAAGACATACTGAATGAATATCACTTTGAGACAATGATATAATGTGCTGAAGCCAGATTGCAGGCAGCTGTTTAGGAACCTTTTCCTAAGAGACTTATCATACATTTCACTACAAAGTATCTGTTACATCCATTCAGTGAAAGAACACTATTGTGAAGCCAGATTGCTGGTAGCTAATTAGGAACATCTTGATATAAGGCTTTTCTAATATTTCAGTTTATGCCAAACAGAATGACTATCATTTTCTTAAAATGAAATAACACTGTGTTGAACTCATCTTGCAGGAAGCCATTTAGGGTTTCTTCATACAAAACACCAAACATGTCACTACTGCTCTGACAGAATCTCTGTAAGATTCCTTCACTGAGGAACACACTCTGGTGAAACCAGATTGCTCATAAGTTTTTAGGAATATCTTTATATAAGGCTATTCAAACACATCATATGCTGTACAGAATGATTATCACTTCCATTAAATTAAACAACATTGTGATGCAACCAGCTGGCACATGCTATTTACGAACATTTTGTGTGTGTCTTATCAAACGTTTCTCTGCAGCCACAATGTGATAATTATTACATTCATTCAATGAAATACTGTGTTGAAAAAGCCTGCTTGTGGCTGTTTAGAAACATCTTCATGTAAGTGTTCATGCAAGCCTTATCAAACATTTCCCTACAGGCATGACAGAATATCTATAACATTCAATGTCTGTAAGAACACTGTTGGGAAACCATTTTGCTTGTAGCTACTTAGGGACATCTTCATAAAACTTATCCAGCATTTCACTACGGGTGTGATAGACTATCTATAACATCCATTCACTGAAAGAACATTGTCTGGAAAACACCTAGCAAGTAGCTCTTAAGGAACATCTTCACATATGCCATTTCAAACATTTCAGTATATGCCACAAGGAACGGCTATCACTTTCTTACAATGAAAGAGCATCGTGCTTAATCAAGCCAACAGGTAGCTGTTTAGGGATATTTTCACATAAATCATATCAAACATTTGACTACAGATGTGACAATGTCTATAACATTTGTTATCTGAAAGAAAATTATGCAAAAACCATCTTCTTTTCACTGTTTAGGAACATCTGCACATAGTACACTTCAAATACTTAAGTATATTCCACACAGAGCGACTATCATTTTCACAAAATGAAAGAACACATGCTGAATCCAGTTTATGGGTAGCTGTTTAGGAACATCATATATCAAATATTTCACCACAGATGTGACAATATCTAGAACATTCATTCACTGAAAGAACACTGTGAAGAAACCATCTTGCTTGTTAGCTGTTTAAGAATATAAATAAAAGGCTCTTCAAACATATCACTTTATGCCATACAGAATGGCTATCATCTCCCTAGCCAGAAAAGAATACTGTGATGAACCCAGCTTGCAAGTAATTGTTTATTAATATTTTGCTCAAGTCTTATCAGACATTTGCCTACAGTCATGACAGGATATCTTTAATGTCTATTCAATGTAATAACACTATATTTAAAAGAATTTCCTTGTAGCTGTTTAGAAACATCTTCATGTAAGACTTATTAAACATTCCTTTGCAGGAATGACAGAATCTCTAAACATTCACTCATTGAATGAACACAGGGATGAAAGCAGTTTTCTTGTAACTGTTGAGGAACATCTTCATAAAAAGCTTTTCAAGCATTTCAGTATATGGCATACAGCATGGCCATACCCTTCTTACAAGGAAAGAAGGTTGTGTTTAATAGCTTTCAGGTAGATTATTAGGAGCATTTTTATGTAAGACCTATTGAACTTTTAACTACAGGCATGACAGAATATCTATTACATCCATTCAATGAAAGAACACTATGGTGAAAGTGGCTTGGTTTGACTGTTAAGGAAGATCTTCATTTAAGTCCTTTTCAGCATTTCTGTATATGCCATACTAAACGGCTGTCACTATCTTATGATGAAATTATTCTGTCCTGAACACGTCTTGTTGGATTCTATTTAGGAACATCTTCATATAAGACCTCTCTAACATTTAAGCATATGCCATACAGAAGGGCTCTCACTTACTTACAGTTAAAGGACACTGTGCTAAACCCGGCTTGCTGGCGGCTGTTTGAAACCTCTTCATATAAGACTTATTAAACATTTCACTACAGGCATGACAGACTAGCTATAACACTCGTTCACTGAAAGAACACTGTGGTGAAGCCAGATTACTTCTGGCGCCTTGGGAATGTCTTCGTATAAGGCTCTTCAAACACTTCATTATGCCTACAGAATGGCTATCGCTTCCATATCCAGAAAGAACGTTCTGATGAAACCAGTGGCTCTTTATGAGCATTTCATTTATGTCTTATCAAACGTTTCTCTACAGCCGCAACATGATATCCATAACATTCATTCAAGGAAGCCACACTATGTTGAAAAAGCTTGCTTGTAGCTGTTCAGGAACACTCTCACCTAAGACATCAAATAGTTCTCTTGAGGCATGACAGAATACGTACAACATTCATTTTCTGAATGAACACTGTGGTGAAAACACCTTGCTTGCAGCTGTTTAGGGGAATCTTCAAATAAGTCCTATCAAACATTTCACTACGGGCATGATGGAATATCTATAACATTCACTCATTGAAAGAATGCTGTGGTGAAACCAACTTCCTTGTAGCTTTTAAGGAACATCTTCATGTAAGTCTTTTCTAGCATTTCAGTATGAGCCATAGAGAACAGCTATACTTTCTTAAAATGAAAAAACATTGTACTTAACTCAGCTTTCAGGTAGACTTATAGTAACATTTTCATGTAAGATTTATTGAAAATTTCACAACATGTGCGACAGAATATCTATTACATTAATTCAATGAAAGATCACTATTGTGAAACCAGCTTGCTTGTATCTCTTTAGAAATACACTCATATAAGTCTTTTCTGACATTTCAGTGTATGCCATACAAAGTAACTATCACCTTATTACAATGAAAAGTCAGTGTGCTGATCCCAGCTTGCAGGTAGCTGTAGGAACCTTTTCATATATGATATAAAACATTTCACTACAGCTATAGGAGACTATATATAAAGTTTATTAAATGAAAGAACACTGTGGTGTAACCAGATTGCTTGTAGCTATTTAGGAGTATCTTCATACAAGTCTTTTCAAACATTTCAGTGTATTCCATCCAGAATGGTTATCACTTCCATAAAATGAAAGAACGATGTTAAGAACCCAGCTGGAAAGTTGTCTTTTAGAAATATCTTTTTATAAGTCTTAACAAATATTGCGCTATGGTCATGACAGAATGATTTTAATATTCACTCAAGGAAAGAAGGATGAGCTGAACCCTTGTTTCCTAGTATCTGTTTAGGAAGAACTTCATAAAATACTTAAAAAATTACACTACAGACTTGAAAAATATCCATAAGATTCAGACACTAAAGGAACTCTGGTGAAACAAATGTGCTTACAGCTGTTTAGGGGCATATTCACATAAGACAGTTCAAACATTTCAGCATATGCCCTACAGATGACCTATCAATTACTAACAATGTGAGAACGCTGTTCTAAGCCCAGTTTGCGGGTAGCTGTTTAGGAACATGTTCATATAAGACTTAACAAACATTTCATTGCATGTGGGACAGAATATATATAGCATTTGTTCACTGAGAGAAAACTGTGGTGAAACCATCTTACTTGCAGCCATTAAGGATCATCTTCATATTAGTCATTATAACCATTTCAATATTTGCTGTTCTGATTGAATATGAGTTTCCAACAATGAAAGAAACACTGTGCTGAATCCAGCTTGCAAGTAAGTTTTAACTAACACTTCACTACAAGTGTCACAGAATATCTGCAATATTGTTTCACTGAAAGACCTCTGTGGTGAAAGCATCTTGAAGCTATTATTAGGAACATTTGTATTTGAGACATTTCTCACATTTCAGTATATGCCATAATGAATGGGTATCATTTTCCTACAATGAAAGAACACTGTGCTAAATAGAGCTCACAGATAGCTATCTAGGAACGTTTTTACATAAGACTTATCAAACATTTTACAATAGTCGTGACAGACTATACATCACATTCAGTCACTGAAAGAAAACTGTGGAGAAACAATCTTGCTTGTATATATTTAGAAACTTCTTCATGTTCACCATTTCAAGCATTTCCATATAAGACATACTGAATGAATATCACTTTGAGACAATGATATAATGTGCTGAAGCCAGATTGCAGGCAGCTGTTTAGGAACCTTTTCCTAAGAGACTTATCATACATTTCACTACAAAGTATCTGTTACATCCATTCAGTGAAAGAACACTATTGTGAAGCCAGATTGCTGGTAGCTAATTAGGAACATCTTGATATAAGGCTTTTCTAATATTTCAGTTTATGCCAAACAGAATGACTATCATTTTCTTAAAATGAAATAACACTGTGTTGAACTCATCTTGCAGGAAGCCATTTAGGGTTTCTTCATACAAAACACCAAACATGTCACTACTGCTCTGACAGAATCTCTGTAAGATTCCTTCACTGAGGAACACACTCTGGTGAAACCAGATTGCTCATAAGTTTTTAGGAATATCTTTATATAAGGCTATTCAAACACATCATATGCTGTACAGAATGATTATCACTTCCATTAAATTAAACAACATTGTGATGCAACCAGCTGGCACATGCTATTTACGAACATTTTGTGTGTGTCTTATCAAACGTTTCTCTGCAGCCACAATGTGATAATTATTACATTCATTCAATGAAATACTGTGTTGAAAAAGCCTGCTTGTGGCTGTTTAGAAACATCTTCATGTAAGTGTTCATGCAAGCCTTATCAAACATTTCCCTACAGGCATGACAGAATATCTATAACATTCAATGTCTGTAAGAACACTGTTGGGAAACCATTTTGCTTGTAGCTACTTAGGGACATCTTCATAAAACTTATCCAGCATTTCACTACGGGTGTGATAGACTATCTATAACATCCATTCACTGAAAGAACATTGTCTGGAAAACACCTAGCAAGTAGCTCTTAAGGAACATCTTCACATATGCCATTTCAAACATTTCAGTATATGCCACAAGGAACGGCTATCACTTTCTTACAATGAAAGAGCATCGTGCTTAATCAAGCCAACAGGTAGCTGTTTAGGGATATTTTCACATAAATCATATCAAACATTTGACTACAGATGTGACAATGTCTATAACATTTGTTATCTGAAAGAAAATTATGCAAAAACCATCTTCTTTTCACTGTTTAGGAACATCTGCACATAGTACACTTCAAATACTTAAGTATATTCCACACAGAGCGACTATCATTTTCACAAAATGAAAGAACACATGCTGAATCCAGTTTATGGGTAGCTGTTTAGGAACATCATATATCAAATATTTCACCACAGATGTGACAATATCTAGAACATTCATTCACTGAAAGAACACTGTGAAGAAACCATCTTGCTTGTTAGCTGTTTAAGAATATAAATAAAAGGCTCTTCAAACATATCACTTTATGCCATACAGAATGGCTATCATCTCCCTAGCCAGAAAAGAATACTGTGATGAACCCAGCTTGCAAGTAATTGTTTATTAATATTTTGCTCAAGTCTTATCAGACATTTGCCTACAGTCATGACAGGATATCTTTAATGTCTATTCAATGTAATAACACTATATTTAAAAGAATTTCCTTGTAGCTGTTTAGAAACATCTTCATGTAAGACTTATTAAACATTCCTTTGCAGGAATGACAGAATCTCTAAACATTCACTCATTGAATGAACACAGGGATGAAAGCAGTTTTCTTGTAACTGTTGAGGAACATCTTCATAAAAAGCTTTTCAAGCATTTCAGTATATGGCATACAGCATGGCCATACCCTTCTTACAAGGAAAGAAGGTTGTGTTTAATAGCTTTCAGGTAGATTATTAGGAGCATTTTTATGTAAGACCTATTGAACTTTTAACTACAGGCATGACAGAATATCTATTACATCCATTCAATGAAAGAACACTATGGTGAAAGTGGCTTGGTTTGACTGTTAAGGAAGATCTTCATTTAAGTCCTTTTCAGCATTTCTGTATATGCCATACTAAACGGCTGTCACTATCTTATGATGAAATTATTCTGTCCTGAACACGTCTTGTTGGATTCTATTTAGGAACATCTTCATATAAGACCTCTCTAACATTTAAGCATATGCCATACAGAAGGGCTCTCACTTACTTACAGTTAAAGGACACTGTGCTAAACCCGGCTTGCTGGCGGCTGTTTGAAACCTCTTCATATAAGACTTATTAAACATTTCACTACAGGCATGACAGACTAGCTATAACACTCGTTCACTGAAAGAACACTGTGGTGAAGCCAGATTACTTCTGGCGCCTTGGGAATGTCTTCGTATAAGGCTCTTCAAACACTTCATTATGCCTACAGAATGGCTATCGCTTCCATATCCAGAAAGAACGTTCTGATGAAACCAGTGGCTCTTTATGAGCATTTCATTTATGTCTTATCAAACGTTTCTCTACAGCCGCAACATGATATCCATAACATTCATTCAAGGAAGCCACACTATGTTGAAAAAGCTTGCTTGTAGCTGTTCAGGAACACTCTCACCTAAGACATCAAATAGTTCTCTTGAGGCATGACAGAATACGTATAACATTCATTTTCTGAATGAACACTGTGGTGAAAACACCTTGCTTGCAGCTGTTTAGGGGAATCTTCAAATAAGTCCTATCAAACATTTCACTACGGGCATGATGGAATATCTATAACATTCACTCATTGAAAGAATGCTGTGGTGAAACCAACTTCCTTGTAGCTTTTAAGGAACATCTTCATGTAAGTCTTTTCTAGCATTTCAGTATGAGCCATAGAGAACAGCTATACTTTCTTAAAATGAAAAAACATTGTACTTAACTCAGCTTTCAGGTAGACTTATAGTAACATTTTCATGTAAGATTTATTGAAAATTTCACAACATGTGCGACAGAATATCTATTACATTAATTCAATGAAAGATCACTATTGTGAAACCAGCTTGCTTGTATCTCTTTAGAAATACACTCATATAAGTCTTTTCTGACATTTCAGTGTATGCCATACAAAGTAACTATCACCTTATTACAATGAAAAGTCAGTGTGCTGATCCCAGCTTGCAGGTAGCTGTAGGAACCTTTTCATATATGATATAAAACATTTCACTACAGCTATAGGAGACTATATATAAAGTTTATTAAATGAAAGAACACTGTGGTGTAACCAGATTGCTTGTAGCTATTTAGGAGTATCTTCATACAAGTCTTTTCAAACATTTCAGTGTATTCCATCCAGAATGGTTATCACTTCCATAAAATGAAAGAACGATGTTAAGAACCCAGCTGGAAAGTTGTCTTTTAGAAATATCTTTTTATAAGTCTTAACAAATATTGCGCTATGGTCATGACAGAATGATTTTAATATTCACTCAAGGAAAGAAGGATGAGCTGAACCCTTGTTTCCTAGTATCTGTTTAGGAAGAACTTCATAAAATACTTAAAAAATTACACTACAGACTTGAAAAATATCCATAAGATTCAGACACTAAAGGAACTCTGGTGAAACAAATGTGCTTACAGCTGTTTAGGGGCATATTCACATAAGACAGTTCAAACATTTCAGCATATGCCCTACAGATGACCTATCAATTACTAACAATGTGAGAACGCTGTTCTAAGCCCAGTTTGCGGGTAGCTGTTTAGGAACATGTTCATATAAGACTTAACAAACATTTCATTGCATGTGGGACAGAATATATATAGCATTTGTTCACTGAGAGAAAACTGTGGTGAAACCATCTTACTTGCAGCCATTAAGGATCATCTTCGTATTAGTCATTATAACCATTTCAATATTTGCTGTTCTGATTGAATATGAGTTTCCAACAATGAAAGAAACACTGTGCTGAATCCAGCTTGCAAGTAAGTTTTAACTAACACTTCACTACAAGTGTCACAGAATATCTGCAATATTGTTTCACTGAAAGACCTCTGTGGTGAAAGCATCTTGAAGCTATTATTAGGAACATTTGTATTTGAGACATTTCTCACATTTCAGTATATGCCATAATGAATGGGTATCATTTTCCTACAATGAAAGAACACTGTGCTAAATAGAGCTCACAGATAGCTATCTAGGAACGTTTTTACATAAGACTTATCAAACATTTTACAATAGTCGTGACAGACTATACATCACATTCAGTCACTGAAAGAAAACTGTGGAGAAACAATCTTGCTTGTATATATTTAGAAACTTCTTCATGTTCACCATTTCAAGCATTTCCATATAAGACATACTGAATGAATATCACTTTGAGACAATGATATAATGTGCTGAAGCCAGATTGCAGGCAGCTGTTTAGGAACCTTTTCCTAAGAGACTTATCATACATTTCACTACAAAGTATCTGTTACATCCATTCAGTGAAAGAACACTATTGTGAAGCCAGATTGCTGGTAGCTAATTAGGAACATCTTGATATAAGGCTTTTCTAATATTTCAGTTTATGCCAAACAGAATGACTATCATTTTCTTAAAATGAAATAACACTGTGTTGAACTCATCTTGCAGGAAGCCATTTAGGGTTTCTTCATACAAAACACCAAACATGTCACTACTGCTCTGACAGAATCTCTGTAAGATTCCTTCACTGAGGAACACACTCTGGTGAAACCAGATTGCTCATAAGTTTTTAGGAATATCTTTATATAAGGCTATTCAAACACATCATATGCTGTACAGAATGATTATCACTTCCATTAAATTAAACAACATTGTGATGCAACCAGCTGGCACATGCTATTTACGAACATTTTGTGTGTGTCTTATCAAACGTTTCTCTGCAGCCACAATGTGATAATTATTACATTCATTCAATGAAATACTGTGTTGAAAAAGCCTGCTTGTGGCTGTTTAGAAACATCTTCATGTAAGTGTTCATGCAAGCCTTATCAAACATTTCCCTACAGGCATGACAGAATATCTATAACATTCAATGTCTGTAAGAACACTGTTGGGAAACCATTTTGCTTGTAGCTACTTAGGGACATCTTCATAAAACTTATCCAGCATTTCACTACGGGTGTGATAGACTATCTATAACATCCATTCACTGAAAGAACATTGTCTGGAAAACACCTAGCAAGTAGCTCTTAAGGAACATCTTCACATATGCCATTTCAAACATTTCAGTATATGCCACAAGGAACGGCTATCACTTTCTTACAATGAAAGAGCATCGTGCTTAATCAAGCCAACAGGTAGCTGTTTAGGGATATTTTCACATAAATCATATCAAACATTTGACTACAGATGTGACAATGTCTATAACATTTGTTATCTGAAAGAAAATTATGCAAAAACCATCTTCTTTTCACTGTTTAGGAACATCTGCACATAGTACACTTCAAATACTTAAGTATATTCCACACAGAGCGACTATCATTTTCACAAAATGAAAGAACACATGCTGAATCCAGTTTATGGGTAGCTGTTTAGGAACATCATATATCAAATATTTCACCACAGATGTGACAATATCTAGAACATTCATTCACTGAAAGAACACTGTGAAGAAACCATCTTGCTTGTTAGCTGTTTAAGAATATAAATAAAAGGCTCTTCAAACATATCACTTTATGCCATACAGAATGGCTATCATCTCCCTAGCCAGAAAAGAATACTGTGATGAACCCAGCTTGCAAGTAATTGTTTATTAATATTTTGCTCAAGTCTTATCAGACATTTGCCTACAGTCATGACAGGATATCTTTAATGTCTATTCAATGTAATAACACTATATTTAAAAGAATTTCCTTGTAGCTGTTTAGAAACATCTTCATGTAAGACTTATTAAACATTCCTTTGCAGGAATGACAGAATCTCTAAACATTCACTCATTGAATGAACACAGGGATGAAAGCAGTTTTCTTGTAACTGTTGAGGAACATCTTCATAAAAAGCTTTTCAAGCATTTCAGTATATGGCATACAGCATGGCCATACCCTTCTTACAAGGAAAGAAGGTTGTGTTTAATAGCTTTCAGGTAGATTATTAGGAGCATTTTTATGTAAGACCTATTGAACTTTTAACTACAGGCATGACAGAATATCTATTACATCCATTCAATGAAAGAACACTATGGTGAAAGTGGCTTGGTTTGACTGTTAAGGAAGATCTTCATTTAAGTCCTTTTCAGCATTTCTGTATATGCCATACTAAACGGCTGTCACTATCTTATGATGAAATTATTCTGTCCTGAACACGTCTTGTTGGATTCTATTTAGGAACATCTTCATATAAGACCTCTCTAACATTTAAGCATATGCCATACAGAAGGGCTCTCACTTACTTACAGTTAAAGGACACTGTGCTAAACCCGGCTTGCTGGCGGCTGTTTGAAACCTCTTCATATAAGACTTATTAAACATTTCACTACAGGCATGACAGACTAGCTATAACACTCGTTCACTGAAAGAACACTGTGGTGAAGCCAGATTACTTCTGGCGCCTTGGGAATGTCTTCGTATAAGGCTCTTCAAACACTTCATTATGCCTACAGAATGGCTATCGCTTCCATATCCAGAAAGAACGTTCTGATGAAACCAGTGGCTCTTTATGAGCATTTCATTTATGTCTTATCAAACGTTTCTCTACAGCCGCAACATGATATCCATAACATTCATTCAAGGAAGCCACACTATGTTGAAAAAGCTTGCTTGTAGCTGTTCAGGAACACTCTCACCTAAGACATCAAATAGTTCTCTTGAGGCATGACAGAATACGTATAACATTCATTTTCTGAATGAACACTGTGGTGAAAACACCTTGCTTGCAGCTGTTTAGGGGAATCTTCAAATAAGTCCTATCAAACATTTCACTACGGGCATGATGGAATATCTATAACATTCACTCATTGAAAGAATGCTGTGGTGAAACCAACTTCCTTGTAGCTTTTAAGGAACATCTTCATGTAAGTCTTTTCTAGCATTTCAGTATGAGCCATAGAGAACAGCTATACTTTCTTAAAATGAAAAAACATTGTACTTAACTCAGCTTTCAGGTAGACTTATAGTAACATTTTCATGTAAGATTTATTGAAAATTTCACAACATGTGCGACAGAATATCTATTACATTAATTCAATGAAAGATCACTATTGTGAAACCAGCTTGCTTGTATCTCTTTAGAAATACACTCA
Organism: Equus asinus; assembly: GCF_041296235.1. Taxonomy (NCBI): domain Eukaryota; kingdom Metazoa; phylum Chordata; class Mammalia; order Perissodactyla; family Equidae; genus Equus; species Equus asinus. The sequence goes on from NC_091818.1 coordinate 8,319,675, forward strand.
TATAAGTCTTTTCTGACATTTCAGTGTATGCCATACAAAGTAACTATCACCTTATTACAATGAAAAGTCAGTGTGCTGATCCCAGCTTGCAGGTAGCTGTAGGAACCTTTTCATATATGATATAAAACATTTCACTACAGCTATAGGAGACTATATATAAAGTTTATTAAATGAAAGAACACTGTGGTGTAACCAGATTGCTTGTAGCTATTTAGGAGTATCTTCATACAAGTCTTTTCAAACATTTCAGTGTATTCCATCCAGAATGGTTATCACTTCCATAAAATGAAAGAACGATGTTAAGAACCCAGCTGGAAAGTTGTCTTTTAGAAATATCTTTTTATAAGTCTTAACAAATATTGCGCTATGGTCATGACAGAATGATTTTAATATTCACTCAAGGAAAGAAGGATGAGCTGAACCCTTGTTTCCTAGTATCTGTTTAGGAAGAACTTCATAAAATACTTAAAAAATTACACTACAGACTTGAAAAATATCCATAAGATTCAGACACTAAAGGAACTCTGGTGAAACAAATGTGCTTACAGCTGTTTAGGGGCATATTCACATAAGACAGTTCAAACATTTCAGCATATGCCCTACAGATGACCTATCAATTACTAACAATGTGAGAACGCTGTTCTAAGCCCAGTTTGCGGGTAGCTGTTTAGGAACATGTTCATATAAGACTTAACAAACATTTCATTGCATGTGGGACAGAATATATATAGCATTTGTTCACTGAGAGAAAACTGTGGTGAAACCATCTTACTTGCAGCCATTAAGGATCATCTTCGTATTAGTCATTATAACCATTTCAATATTTGCTGTTCTGATTGAATATGAGTTTCCAACAATGAAAGAAACACTGTGCTGAATCCAGCTTGCAAGTAAGTTTTAACTAACACTTCACTACAAGTGTCACAGAATATCTGCAATATTGTTTCACTGAAAGACCTCTGTGGTGAAAGCATCTTGAAGCTATTATTAGGAACATTTGTATTTGAGACATTTCTCACATTTCAGTATATGCCATAATGAATGGGTATCATTTTCCTACAATGAAAGAACACTGTGCTAAATAGAGCTCACAGATAGCTATCTAGGAACGTTTTTACATAAGACTTATCAAACATTTTACAATAGTCGTGACAGACTATACATCACATTCAGTCACTGAAAGAAAACTGTGGAGAAACAATCTTGCTTGTATATATTTAGAAACTTCTTCATGTTCACCATTTCAAGCATTTCCATATAAGACATACTGAATGAATATCACTTTGAGACAATGATATAATGTGCTGAAGCCAGATTGCAGGCAGCTGTTTAGGAACCTTTTCCTAAGAGACTTATCATACATTTCACTACAAAGTATCTGTTACATCCATTCAGTGAAAGAACACTATTGTGAAGCCAGATTGCTGGTAGCTAATTAGGAACATCTTGATATAAGGCTTTTCTAATATTTCAGTTTATGCCAAACAGAATGACTATCATTTTCTTAAAATGAAATAACACTGTGTTGAACTCATCTTGCAGGAAGCCATTTAGGGTTTCTTCATACAAAACACCAAACATGTCACTACTGCTCTGACAGAATCTCTGTAAGATTCCTTCACTGAGGAACACACTCTGGTGAAACCAGATTGCTCATAAGTTTTTAGGAATATCTTTATATAAGGCTATTCAAACACATCATATGCTGTACAGAATGATTATCACTTCCATTAAATTAAACAACATTGTGATGCAACCAGCTGGCACATGCTATTTACGAACATTTTGTGTGTGTCTTATCAAACGTTTCTCTGCAGCCACAATGTGATAATTATTACATTCATTCAATGAAATACTGTGTTGAAAAAGCCTGCTTGTGGCTGTTTAGAAACATCTTCATGTAAGTGTTCATGCAAGCCTTATCAAACATTTCCCTACAGGCATGACAGAATATCTATAACATTCAATGTCTGTAAGAACACTGTTGGGAAACCATTTTGCTTGTAGCTACTTAGGGACATCTTCATAAAACTTATCCAGCATTTCACTACGGGTGTGATAGACTATCTATAACATCCATTCACTGAAAGAACATTGTCTGGAAAACACCTAGCAAGTAGCTCTTAAGGAACATCTTCACATATGCCATTTCAAACATTTCAGTATATGCCACAAGGAACGGCTATCACTTTCTTACAATGAAAGAGCATCGTGCTTAATCAAGCCAACAGGTAGCTGTTTAGGGATATTTTCACATAAATCATATCAAACATTTGACTACAGATGTGACAATGTCTATAACATTTGTTATCTGAAAGAAAATTATGCAAAAACCATCTTCTTTTCACTGTTTAGGAACATCTGCACATAGTACACTTCAAATACTTAAGTATATTCCACACAGAGCGACTATCATTTTCACAAAATGAAAGAACACATGCTGAATCCAGTTTATGGGTAGCTGTTTAGGAACATCATATATCAAATATTTCACCACAGATGTGACAATATCTAGAACATTCATTCACTGAAAGAACACTGTGAAGAAACCATCTTGCTTGTTAGCTGTTTAAGAATATAAATAAAAGGCTCTTCAAACATATCACTTTATGCCATACAGAATGGCTATCATCTCCCTAGCCAGAAAAGAATACTGTGATGAACCCAGCTTGCAAGTAATTGTTTATTAATATTTTGCTCAAGTCTTATCAGACATTTGCCTACAGTCATGACAGGATATCTTTAATGTCTATTCAATGTAATAACACTATATTTAAAAGAATTTCCTTGTAGCTGTTTAGAAACATCTTCATGTAAGACTTATTAAACATTCCTTTGCAGGAATGACAGAATCTCTAAACATTCACTCATTGAATGAACACAGGGATGAAAGCAGTTTTCTTGTAACTGTTGAGGAACATCTTCATATAAAGCTTTTCAAGCATTTCAGTATATGGCATACAGCATGGCCATACCCTTCTTACAAGGAAAGAAGGTTGTGTTTAATAGCTTTCAGGTAGATTATTAGGAGCATTTTTATGTAAGACCTATTGAACTTTTAACTACAGGCATGACAGAATATCTATTACATCCATTCAATGAAAGAACACTATGGTGAAAGTGGCTTGGTTTGACTGTTAAGGAAGATCTTCATTTAAGTCCTTTTCAGCATTTCTGTATATGCCATACTAAACGGCTGTCACTATCTTATGATGAAATTATTCTGTCCTGAACACGTCTTGTTGGATTCTATTTAGGAACATCTTCATATAAGACCTCTCTAACATTTAAGCATATGCCATACAGAAGGGCTCTCACTTACTTACAGTTAAAGGACACTGTGCTAAACCCGGCTTGCTGGCGGCTGTTTGAAACCTCTTCATATAAGACTTATTAAACATTTCACTACAGGCATGACAGACTAGCTATAACACTCGTTCACTGAAAGAACACTGTGGTGAAGCCAGATTACTTCTGGCGCCTTGGGAATGTCTTCGTATAAGGCTCTTCAAACACTTCATTATGCCTACAGAATGGCTATCGCTTCCATATCCAGAAAGAACGTTCTGATGAAACCAGTGGCTCTTTATGAGCATTTCATTTATGTCTTATCAAACGTTTCTCTACAGCCGCAACATGATATCCATAACATTCATTCAAGGAAGCCACACTATGTTGAAAAAGCTTGCTTGTAGCTGTTCAGGAACACTCTCACCTAAGACATCAAATAGTTCTCTTGAGGCATGACAGAATACGTATAACATTCATTTTCTGAATGAACACTGTGGTGAAAACACCTTGCTTGCAGCTGTTTAGGGGAATCTTCAAATAAGTCCTATCAAACATTTCACTACGGGCATGATGGAATATCTATAACATTCACTCATTGAAAGAATGCTGTGGTGAAACCAACTTCCTTGTAGCTTTTAAGGAACATCTTCATGTAAGTCTTTTCTAGCATTTCAGTATGAGCCATAGAGAACAGCTATACTTTCTTAAAATGAAAAAACATTGTACTTAACTCAGCTTTCAGGTAGACTTATAGTAACATTTTCATGTAAGATTTATTGAAAATTTCACAACATGTGCGACAGAATATCTATTACATTAATTCAATGAAAGATCACTATTGTGAAACCAGCTTGCTTGTATCTCTTTAGAAATACACTCATATAAGTCTTTTCTGACATTTCAGTGTATGCCATACAAAGTAACTATCACTTTATTACAATGAAAAGTCAGTGTGCTGATCCCAGCTTGCAGGTAGCTGTAGGAACATTTTCATATATGATATAAAACATTTCACTACAGCTATAGGAGACTATATATAAAGTTTATTAAATGAAAGAACACTGTGGTGTAACCAGATTGCTTGTAGCTATTTAGGAGTATCTTCATACAAGTCTTTTCAAACATTTCAGTGTATTCCATCCAGAATGGTTATCACTTCCATAAAATGAAAGAACGATGTTAAGAACCCAGCTGGAAAGTTGTTTTTTAGAAATATCTTTTTATAAGTCTTAACAAATATTGCGCTATGGTCATGACAGAATAATTTTAATATTCATTCAAGGAAAGAAGGATGAGCTGAACCCTTGTTTCCTAGTATCTGTTTAGGAAGAACTTCATAAAATACTTAAAAAATTACACTACAGACTTGAAAAATATCCATAAGATTCATACACTAAAGGAACTCTGGTGAAACAAATGTGCTTACAGCTGTTTAGGGGCATATTCACATAAGACATTTCAAACATTTCAGTATATGCCCTACAGATGACCTGTCAATTACTAACAATGTGAGAACACTGTTCTAAGCCCTGTTTGCAGGTAGCTGTTTAGGAACATGTTCATATAAGACTTAACAAACATTTCATTGCATGTGGGACAGAATATATACAGCATTTGTTCACTGAGAGAAAACTGTGGTGAAACCATCTTACTTGCAGCCATTAAGGATCATCTTCATATTAGTCATTATAACCATTTCAATATTTGCTGTTCTGATTGAATATGAGTTTCCAACAATGAAAGAAACACTGCGCTGAATCCAGCTTGCAAGTAAGTTTTAACTAACACTTCACTACAAGTGTCACAGAATATCTGCAATATTGTTTCACTGAAAGAACTCTGTGGTGAAAGCATCTTGAAGCTATTATTAGGAACATTTGTATTTAAGACATTTCTCACATTTCAGTATATGCCATAATGAATGGGTATCATTTTCCTACAATGAAAGAACACTGTGCTAAATAGAGCTCACAGATAGCTATCTAGGAACGTTTTTACATAAGACCTATCAAACATTTTACAATAGTCGTGACAGAATATACATAACATTCAGTCACTGAAAGAAAACTGTGGAGAAACAATCTTGCTTGTATATATTTAGAAACTTCTTCATGTTCACCATTTCAAGCATTTCCATATAAGACATACTGAATGAATATCACTTTGAGACAATGATATAATGTGCTGAAGCCAGATTGCAGGCAGCTGTTTAGGAACCTTTTCATAAGAGACTTATCATACATTTCACTACAAAGTATCTATTACATCCATTCAATGAAAGAACACTATTGTGAAGCCAGATTGCTGGTAGCTAATTAGGAACATCTTGATATAAGGCTTTTCTAATATTTCAGTTTATGCCAAACAGAATGACTATCATTTTCTTAAAATGAAATAACACTGTGTTGAACTCATCTTGCAGGAAGCCATTTAGGGTTTCTTCATACAAAACACCAAACATGTCACTACTGCTCTGACAGAATCTCTGTAAGATTCCTTCACTGAGGAACACACTCTGGTGAAACCAGATTGCTCATAAGTTTTTAGGAATATCTTTATATAAGGCTATTCAAACACATCATATGCTGTACAGAATGATTATCACTTCCATTAAATTAAACAACATTGTGATGCAACCAGCTGGCACATGCTATTTATGAACATTTTGTGTGTGTCTTATCAAACGTTTCTCTGCAGCCACAATGTGATAATTATTACATTCATTCAATGAAATACTGTGTTGAAAAAGCCTGCTTGTGGCTGTTTAGAAACATCTTCATGTAAGTGTTCATGCAAGCCTTATCAAACATTTCCCTACAGGCATGACAGAATATCTATAACATTCAATGTCTGTAAGAACACTGTTGTGAAACCATTTTGCTTGTAGCTACTTAGGGACATCTTCATAAAACTTATCCAGCATTGCACTACGGGTGTGATAGACTATCTATAACATTCATTCACTGAAAGAACATTGTCTTGAAAACACCTAGCAAGTAGCTCTTAAGGAACATCTTCACATATGACATTTCAAACATTTCAGTATATGCCACATGGAACAGCTATCACTTTCTTACAATGAAAGAGCATTGTGCTTAATCAAGCCAACAGGTAGCTGTTTAGGGATATTTTCACAGAAATCATATCAAACATTTGACTACAGATGTGACAATGTCTATAACATTTGTTATCTGAAAGAAAATTATGCAAAAACCATCTTCTTTTCACTGTTTAGGAACATCTGCACATAATACGCTTCAAATACTTAAGTATATTCCACACAGAGCGACTATCATTTTCACAAAATGAAAGAACACATGCTGAATCCAGTTTATAGGTAGCTGTTTAGGAACATCATATATCAAATATTTCACCACAGATGTGACAATATCTAGAACATTCATTCACTGAAAGAACACTGTGAAGAAACCATCTTGCTTGTTAGCTGTTTAAGAATATAAATAAAAGGCTCTTCAAACATATCACTTTATGCCATACAGAATGGCTATCATCTCCCTAGCCAGAAAAGAATACTGTGATGAACCCAGCTTGCAAGTAATTGTTTATTAATATTTTGTTCAAGTCTTATCAGACATTTGCCTACAGTCATGACAGGATATCTTTAATGTTTATTCAATGTAATAACACTATATTTAAAAAAATTTCCTTGTAGCTGTTTAGAAACATCTTCATGTAAGACTTATTAAACATTCCTTTGCAGGAATGACAGAATCTCTAAACATTCACTCATTGAATGAACACAGGGATGAAAGCAGTTTTCTTGTAACTGTTGAGGAACATCTTCATATAAAGCTTTTCAAGCATTTCAGTATATGGCATACAGCATGGCCATACCCTTCTTACAAGGAAAGAAGGTTGTGTTTAATAGCTTTCAGGTAGATTATTAGGAGTATTTTTATGTAAGACCTATTGAACATTTAACTACAGGCATGACAGAATATCTATTACATCCATTCAATGAAAGAACACTATGGTGAAAGTGGCTTGGTTTGACTGTTAAGGAAGATCTTCATTTAAGTCCTTTCCAGCATTTCTGTATATGCCATACTAAATGGCTGTCACTATCTTATGATGAAATTATTCTGTCCTGAACACATCTTGTTGGATTCTATTTCGGAACATCTTCATATAAGACCTCTCTAACATTTAAGTATATGCCATACAGAATGGCTCTCACTTACAGTTAAAGGACACTGTGCTAAACCCGGCTTGCTGGTGGCTGTTTGAAACCTCTTCATATAAGACTTATTAAACATTTCACTACAGGCATGACAGACTATCTATAACACTCGTTCACTGAAAGAACACTGTGGTGAAGCCAGATTACTTCTGGCGCCTTGGGAATGTCTTCGTATAAGGCTCTTCAAACACTTCATTATGCCTACAGAATGGCTATCACTTCCATATCCAGAAAGAACGTTCTGATGAAACCAGTGGCTCTTTATGAGCATTTCATTTATGTCTTATCAAACGTTTCTCTACAGCCGCAACATGATATCCATAACATTCATTCAAGGAAACCACACTATGTTGAAAAAGCTTGCTGGTAGCTGTTCAGGAACACTCTCACCTAAGACATCAAATAGTTCTCTTGAGGCATGACAGAATACGTATAACATTCATTTTCTGAATGAACACTGTGGTGAAAACACCTTGCTTGCAGCTGTTTAGGGGAATCTTCAAATAAGTCCTATCAAACATTTCACTACGGGCATGATGGAATATGTATAACATTCACACATTGAAAGAATGCTGTGGTGAAACCAACTTCCTTGTAGCTTTTAAGGAACATCTTCATGTAAGTCTTTTCTAGCATTTCAGTATGAGCCATAGAGAACAGCTATACTTTCTTAAAATGAAAAAACATTGTACTTAACTCAGCTTTCAGGTAGACTTATAGTAACATTTTCATGTAAGATTTATTGAAAATTTCACAACATGTGCGACAGAATATCTATTACATTAATTCAATGAAAGATCACTATTGTGAAACCAGCTTGCTTGTATCTCTTTAGAAATACACTCATATAAGTCTTTTCTGACATTTCAGTGTATGCCATACAAAGTAACTATCACCTTATTACAATGAAAAGTCAGTGTGCTGATCCCAGCTTGCAGGTAGCTGTAGGAACATTTTCATATATGATATAAAACATTTCACTACAGCTATAGGAGACTATATATAAAGTTTATTAAATGAAAGAACACTGTGGTGTAACCAGATTGCTTGTAGCTATTTAGGAGTATCTTCATACAAGTCTTTTCAAACATTTCAGTGTATTCCATCCAGAATGGTTATCACTTCCATAAAATGAAAGAACGATGTTAAGAACCCAGCTGGAAAGTTGTTTTTTAGAAATATCTTTTTATAAGTCTTAACAAATATTGCGCTATGGTCATGACAGAATAATTTTAATATTCATTCAAGGAAAGAAGGATGAGCTGAACCCTTGTTTCCTAGTATCTGTTTAGGAAGAACTTCATAAAATACTTAAAAAATTACACTACAGACTTGAAAAATATCCATAAGATTCATACACTAAAGGAACTCTGGTGAAACAAATGTGCTTACAGCTGTTTAGGGGCATATTCACATAAGACATTTCAAACATTTCAGTATATGCCCTACAGATGACCTGTCAATTACTAACAATGTGAGAACACTGTTCTAAGCCCTGTTTGCAGGTAGCTGTTTAGGAACATGTTCATATAAGACTTAACAAACATTTCATTGCATGTGGGACAGAATATATACAGCATTTGTTCACTGAGAGAAAACTGTGGTGAAACCATCTTACTTGCAGCCATTAAGGATCATCTTCATATTAGTCATTATAACCATTTCAATATTTGCTGTTCTGATTGAATATGAGTTTCCAACAATGAAAGAAACACTGCGCTGAATCCAGCTTGCAAGTAAGTTTTAACTAACACTTCACTACAAGTGTCACAGAATATCTGCAATATTGTTTCACTGAAAGAACTCTGTGGTGAAAGCATCTTGAAGCTATTATTAGGAACATTTGTATTTAAGACATTTCTCACATTTCAGTATATGCCATAATGAATGGGTATCATTTTCCTACAATGAAAGAACACTGTGCTAAATAGAGCTCACAGATAGCTATCTAGGAACGTTTTTACATAAGACCTATCAAACATTTTACAATAGTCGTGACAGAATATACATAACATTCAGTCACTGAAAGAAAACTGTGGAGAAACAATCTTGCTTGTATATATTTAGAAACTTCTTCATGTTCACCATTTCAAGCATTTCCATATAAGACATACTGAATGAATATCACTTTGAGACAATGATATAATGTGCTGAAGCCAGATTGCAGGCAGCTGTTTAGGAACCTTTTCATAAGAGACTTATCATACATTTCACTACAAAGTATCTATTACATCCATTCAATGAAAGAACACTATTGTGAAGCCAGATTGCTGGTAGCTAATTAGGAACATCTTGATATAAGGCTTTTCTAATATTTCAGTTTATGCCAAACAGAATGACTATCATTTTCTTAAAATGAAATAACACTGTGTTGAACTCATCTTGCAGGAAGCCATTTAGGGTTTCTTCATACAAAACACCAAACATGTCACTACTGCTCTGACAGAATCTCTGTAAGATTCCTTCACTGAGGAACACACTCTGGTGAAACCAGATTGCTCATAAGTTTTTAGGAATATCTTTATATAAGGCTATTCAAACACATCATATGCTATACAGAATGATTATCACTTCCATTAAATTAAACAACATTGTGATGCAACCAGCTGGCACATGCTATTTATGAACATTTTCTGTGTGTCTTATCAAACGTTTCTCTGCAGCCACAATGTGATAATTATTACATTCATTCAATGAAGTACTGTGTTGAAAAAGCTTGCTTGTGGCTGTTTAGGAACATAATCTTGTAAGTGTTCATGCAAGTCTTATCAAACATTTCACTACACGCATGACAGAATATCTATAACATTCAATGTCTGTAAGAACACTGTTGTGAAACCATTTTGCTTGTAGCTACTTAGGGACATCTTCATAAAACTTATCCAGCATTGCACTACGGGTGTGATAGACTATCTATAACATTCATTCACTGAAAGAACATTGTCTTGAAAACACCTAGCAAGTAGCTCTTAAGGAACATCTTCACATATGACATTTCAAACATTTCAGTATATGCCACATGGAACGGCTATCACTTTCTTACAATGAAAGAGCATTGTGCTTAATCAAGCCAACAGGTAGCTGTTTAGGGATATTTTCACATAAATCATATCAAACATTTGACTACAGATGTGACAATGTCTATAACATTTGTTATCTGAAAGAAAATTATGCAAAAACCATCTTCTTTTCACTGTTTAGGAACATCTGCACATAATACGCTTCAAATACTTAAGTATATTCCGCACAGAGCGACTATCATTTTCACAAAATGAAAGAACACATGCTGAATCCAGTTTATAGGTAGCTGTTTAGGAACATCATATATCAAATATTTCACCACAGATGTGACAATATCTAGAACATTCATTCACTGAAAGAACACTGTGAAGAAACCATCTTGCTTGTTAGCTGTTTAAGAATATAAATAAAAGGCTCTTCAAACATATCACTTTATGCCATACAGAATGGCTATCATCTCCCTAGCCAGAAAAGAATACTGTGATGAACCCAGCTTGCAAGTAATTGTTTATTAATATTTTGTTCAAGTCTTATCAGACATTTGCCTACAGTCATGACAGGATATCTTTAGTGTTTATTCAATGTAATAACACTATATTTAAAAAAGTTTCCTTGTAGCTGTTTAGAAACATCTTCATGTAAGACTTATTAAACATTCCTTTGCAGGAATGACAGAATCTCTAAACATTCACTCATTGAAAGAACACAGGGATGAAAGCAGTTTTCTTGTAACTGTTGAGGAACATCTTCATATAAAGCTTTTCAAGCATTTCAGTATATGGCATACAGCATGGCCATACCCTTCTTACAAGGAAAGAAGGTTGTGTTTAATAGCTTTCAGGTAGATTATTAGGAGTATTTTTATGTAAGACCTATTGAACGTTTAACTACAGGCATGACTGAATATCTATTACATCCATTCAATGAAAGAACACTATGGTGAAAGTGGCTTGGTTTGACTGTTAAGGAAGATCTTCATTTAAGTCCTTTTCAGCATTTCTGTATATGCCATACTAAATGGCTGTCACTATCTTATGATGAAATTATTCTGTCCTGAACACATCTTGTTGGATTCTATTTAAGAACATCTTCATATAAGACCTTTCTAACATTTAAGTATATGCCATACAGAATGGCTCTCACTTACTTACAATTAAAGGACACTGTGCTAAACCCAGCTTGCTGGTGGCTGCTTGAAACTTCTTCATATAAGACTTATGAAACATTGCACTATAAGCATGACAGGATATATATTATACTTATTTAATAAAAGAAAGTTATTTTTATTCTAGTTTGGTTTTAGCTGAATACGAACACCTTCATATAAGGCTTTTATAATATTTCAACATCTTCATGTAAGACTTATTAAACATTCCTTTGCAGGAATGACAGAATCTCTAAACATTCACTCATTGAATGAACACAGGGATGAAAGCAGTTTTCTTGTAACTGGTGAGGAACACCTTCATATAAAGCTATCTGAAGGGCTATCACTTTATTAAAATGAAAGAGCACTGTGCTTGACCCAGCTTATGGGTAGCTGTTTAGGGACATCTTCATAAAAGACTTATCAAGCACTTCACTACAAATGTGACAGAATATCTATAACATTCATTCATTGAAAGAACACAGTGGCTTTAACAGTTGTCCCAAAACAGCAGAATACACATTCTTCTCAAGTGCACATAGAACATTGTCAAGGATAGACCATATGTGGGAAAATAAAGCAAATCTCAAGAAATTTAAGAAGACTGAAATCATATCAAGCATCTTTTCCAACCACAATGCTATGAAACTAGAAATCACCTACAAGTAAAAGGCTGGGACAGTCACAAGTAAGTGGAGACTAAACAACATGCTATTTAACCATTGGATCAATGAAGAAATCAAAAGAGAAATTAAAAAATACCAATAGACAAATGAAAATGAAAATAAAGCATACCAACTCTAATGGGATGAAGGAAGAGCAGTTCTAAAAGGGAAATATATAGCAATACAGGCCTACCTCAAGAAATTTTAAACAACTCAAATAAGTAACCTTAAACCACATCTAGAAGAACTAGGAGAAGAAGGACAAACAAAGCTCAAGAAATCACGAGATAAATAATAAAAATTAGACCAGAAATAAGTGAAATAAATAAACAGTAGAAAGTATAAATGAAACTGAGTTGGTTCTTTGAGAAGATAAACAAAATAGACAAACTTTAGTCAGACTCACTAAGGAAAAAATAAATAAGGGTCAAATAACATTAGAAACGAAAAAGGAGAAGTTACAATGGCTACCACAGAAATACAAGGAATTATAAGAGTATGCTATGAAAAAACTAGTGTGCCAGCAAATTGGACAACCTAGATGAAATGGATAAATTCTTAGACTCATACCACCTCCCAGAACAAAATCAAGAAGAAATAGAGAATCTGAATAGACCAATCACAAGGAAAGGGATTGAAACAGTAATAAAAAAAAAAACCTCCCAGGGCCAGCCCCATGGCCTAGTGGTTAAGTTTGGCCCAGCTTTGGTTCCAGGGTGCAGACCTACACCACTAAACCACTCATTGGCAGCCATGCTCTCATGGTGAACCACATGCAAAATAAAGGAAGATTGGCACTAATGTTAGTTCAGGGCAATTCTTCCTCATGAAAACAAGTCCTCCCATAAAACAAAAGTCCAAGGCCAGATGGCTTCTTTGGAGAATTTGACTAGACAATCAAGTAAGGTTTAATACCTATCCATAGCAAGCTTTTCCAAAAAGTTAAAGAAGACAGAACACTCCCTAACTCATTCTATGAGGTCAACATTACCATGATACCAAAACCAGAAAAGGACAACACAAATAAGGAAAATTACAGGCCAATATCACTCATTAACGTTGATGCAAAAATCCTCAACAAAATATTGATGAACTGAATATAGCAATACATTAAAAGGACCATACATCATGATCAGGTGGGACTTATATCAGGGATGCAGCGATGGTTCAACGTCCTCAAATCAATCAGTGTGATACATCATATTAACAAAATAAGGAATAAAAATTACATGATCACCTCAACAGATGCAAAATAGCATTTGACAAGACCCAACTTCCATTTACAACAAAAACTCTCAAGAAAATGCGCATAGAAGGAAAGCACCTCAACATAATAAAGGCCATATATGACAAACCTACAGCCAACATCATACTCAATGGGGAAAAAACTGAAAGCCATCCCTCTGAGAAGAGGAACAAGACACAGATGCCCATTCTTCCCACTTCTATTCGAGATAGTACTAGAGGTTTTGGCCAGAGCAATTAGGAAAGAAAAAGAAATAAAAGGTATCCAAATTGGAAAGGAAGAAGTGAAACTCTCATTGTTTGTGGATGACAAGTTTCTATATATAGAAAACCCTAAAGAATCATTCAGAAAACTATTAGAACTAATCAATAACTACAGCAAAGTTGCAGGGTACAAAACCAACTTTCAAAAATCAGTTACATTTCTATACTCTAACAACTAACTGGCAGAGAGAAGTAAAGAATAAAATCCTATTTACAATCACAACGAAAAGAAAAAGTATCTAGGAATAAATTTAACTAAAGAGATGAAAGATCTATACACTGAAAACTATATGGCATTATTCAAAAACATCAAAGAGGACTTAAAGAAATGGAAAGAAATTCCATGCTTATGGATTGGAAGAGTAAACATAATTAAAATGTCCATATTACTTAAAGCAATTACAGATTCAATGCAATCCTAATCAGAACTGCAATGACATTCTTCATGGAAACAGAACAGAGGATCCTAAAATTTATATGTAAAAACAAAAGACCCTGAATAGACAAAGGAATCCTGAGAAAAAGGTCAAAGATGGAGGCATCACAATCGCCGACCTCAATGCTATAGTAATCAAAGCAACATGGTACTGGCACACAAGCAGACACAGAGATCAAAGGAACAGAATTGGAAGCCCAGAAGCAAAACTACATATCAACACAAAGCTAATATTCAACAAAGGAGCCAAGAACATACAATGGAGAAAGCAAAGTCTCTTCAATAAATGGTCTTGGTAAAACTGGACAGCCACATGCAAAAGAATGAAATTAGACCACTGTCTTGCACCGTACTGAAAAATTAACTCCAAGTGGATTAAAGACTTGAATGTTAGACCTGAAACCGTACAACTGCTGGAAGAAAATGTAGGCTGTACACTCTTTGACATCAGTCTTAGCAGCATTTTCTTGAATTTCATGTCTACTCAGACAAGGGAAACAAAAGGAAAAACTAACAAATGGAACAACATCAGACTAAAATACTTCTGTAAGGCAAAGGAAATTATGAACAAAATTAAAAGACAGCCCACCAAAAGGGAGGAAATATTTGTAAGTCATATAGCCAACATGGTACTAATTTCCAAAATATATAAAGAACTCATTCAACTCAACAACAGAAAGATCAAACAATCCTATCAAAAAATGGGCAGAGGATATGAACAGATATTTTTCCAAAGAAGATATACAGATAGCCAACAGGCACATGAAAAGATGTTCAACATCACTAATTATCAGGGAAATGCAAATCAAGACTACAATAAGATACTGCCTTACACCAGTCAGAATGGCTAAAATTACCAAGACAAAGCATAACAAATGTTAGAGAGGATGTGGAGAAAAGGGAACTCTCATACACTGCTGGTGGCAATGCAAACTGGCTCAGCCACTAAGGAAAAGAGTGTAGAGATTTCTCAAACAATTAAAAATACGAATGCCATACAATCCAGATATCCCATTGCTGGGTACTTATCAAACAACTTTAAATCAACAACTCAAAGAGATTTGTGTATCCCTATATATTCATTGCAGCATTATTCACAATATCCAAGACAAGGAAGCAATCCATATGCCCACCAACTGGTGAATGGATAAAGAGGACATGGAGTACATATATAAAATGGAATACTGCTCATCCATAAAAAAATCAATATCATTTCATTTGCAACAACATGTATGGTCCTAGATGGTATTACATTAAGCAAAATAAGCCAGACAGAGAAGGCAAAAACCATATGATTTCTCTCATTTGTGGAAGATAAACAAACATATGGATAAAGAGAACAGAGTAGCGGTTACCAGAGACAAAAGGCACTGTGGGGAGGGTGAAAGGGATAAAGGGCCACATATGTATGGTGATGGATAAAAATAAGACTTTGGTGGTGAACACGATGCAGTCTACAGAAACTGATCAACGATAATATACACCCAAAATTACACAATGTTATAAACCATTATAACCCAAATATAATAATTTTAAAAAATACTATTTGTTAAACTAAAACGCAATAAATTTACCTTATTTCAAAAAAAAAGAGAACACTATGATGAAACAAGCTTTTGTAGCTCTTTATGAACATTTGCATATAAGACATCAAAAATTTCCCTATTGATCTGACAGAATATCTATAACACTCATTCAGTGAAAGAACACTGTGGTGAACCATCTCATTTGCAGCTGTTTAGGAACATCTTCAAATAAGTCATTTCAAACTTTTCAGGCTGTGCCATACATAAAAGCTATCACTTTTTCTTTAAAATGAAAGAACACTGTTCTGAACCTAGCTTGCCAGTACCTATTCACAAACTTCTTTAAAAACTTATTAAACATTTCACTACAAGAATGACAGAATTACATATAACATTCATTAAATGAAAGAACACTATTGTGAAGCCAGCTTGCTTGTACCTCTTTAGGAACGTCTTCATATAACACTTAAACATTTCCCTACAGACATGACAGAATATCAGTAACATTCATTCACTCACAGAACACAGTGGTGATACTGGCTGGTTTGTACCTGTTAAGGAAAATCTTCATTTAAGTCTTTCAAGCTTTTCAGTATATGTTGTACAGAATGACTATCATTCTCTTGCAATGAAAGAACACCGTGCTGACACCAGAATATCTACAACATTCACTGAAACAACATTGTAGTGAAACTTTCTTATAGTTGTTTATGAACATGTTCATACAAGACATTTCAAACAAATGTATATGCTGTACAGAATGGCTATCAAATTCTTACTGTGGAAGAACACTATTCTGAACCAAGGTAGCAGGTAGCTATTTATGATCATCTTTATATGACTTAGCAAACATTTCACTAGAGACATAACAGATGATCTATAACCTTCTTTCACTGAGAGAACACTATAGTGAAACCATCTTGCCTGTAGCTGTTTAGGAATATCTTCCTATAAAACATTTCAGACTTTTCAGTATAAGCCTCACAGAAAGACTATCGCATTCTTACAGTGTAAGTACACTGTGGTTAAGCCAGTTTGCTTGCTGCTCTTCAGGAACATCTTAATAAAACACAACAAATAATTGACTACAGGCATGAAAGAATATCTAACATCCATTCACTGAAATGACACTGGTCAAATCATGTTGATTGTAGCTGTTTAGAAACATCTTCTTATAAGACATTTCAAACATTTCTGCATATGCCTTACAAAATAGTTATCATTTTCTTCCAATGAAAAAACACATTGGTGAACCATCTTGCTTGGAGCTGTACAAGAAGTTCTTCATAGAAGATAGCTCACACATTTCAGTATATTCCCTGCAGAATAGATGTTACTTTCTTACCTTGATTGTACACTCTGGCTGACAAATCTTAAGTAGATGTGTAAGAAAATCTTCATATAAGATGTATGAAACATTTCACATAGGCAGCACAGAATATTTACAACATTCATTCATTGAAAGAGCATGCTGTTTTAACTGTCTTTGTTGTAGCTATTTCAGAATATCTTCATATAAGACTTACCAACATTTCACTAAAGGTATGAGAGAATTTCTATAACATTTATTCAATGAAATAACACTGTGGTTAAACCATCCTACTCATGGCTGTTTAGGAACATCTTCTTAGGAGACAATTCAAATATTTCAGTATAAGCCTTACAGAATGCCTATCACTTTGTAGGAATGAAAGAACACTGCAGTGAAAACATCTTGCTAGAGGCTGCTTAGGGTCATCTTCATATAAGAAGTTTCATACATTTCAATAGCTGCCTTTCAGAACGGTTATCATTTTCTTAGAATGAAAGATCATTGTGGTGAAACCATCATGCTCATAGCTGTTTACGTACGTTTTCATATAAGACTTATCAAACATTTCAATCTATGCATGAATGAATATCTGTAACATTCATTCACTAAAATAACACTTTGATGAAACCATCCTGCTTGTAGCTGTGTAGGAAGGAACACTTTATTGTGAGGCAATTCGAATATTTCAGTATATGCCTTATAGAATGACTATCATTTTCTTACAATGAAAGAATAGTCGTGAAAATATCTTGCTTGAAGTTGCTTAGGAACATTTTCATACAAGACATTTCAGTACATTCCTTACACATCAGCTATCACTTTCTTACAATGAAAGAACACTACAATTAAACCACCTTGCTTTTATCTGTTAGGAACATCTTCATACAAGATCTGTCAAACATTTCACTATAGGTGGGACAGAATATCTATTACATTGATTCATTGAAAGAATACTCTGGTTAAACTGTATAGCTTGTAGCTGTTTAGGAACATATTCCTATAAGACATTTAAATCATTTCAGTATATGCTTTAAAAAATGGCTATTACTTTCTTAAACTGAAAAAACACTGTGTGAAACCATTTTGCTTGTAGTTGTTTAGAAACATCTTCATAAAAGACACTTCAAACAGTTATTATTGCCTTACAGAATGGCTATCACTTTCTTACACTGAAAGAACACTCTGGTTAAACCGTCTTGCTTGTGACTGTTTAGGAACATTTTCATATGAAATCACTACAGACATGAGGGAATATCTATAACATTCATTCACTGAAAGAATATTGTGATTAAATGATCTTGTTTGGAGCCGTTTATGAACATGTTCATATGACATAAAACATTTCATTACAGAACTGAGAAAATATCTACAGCATACATTCACTGAAAGTACACATTTTAAACCATCTTCCTTGTAGGTCTTTAGGAAAATCTTCATACAAGACATCAAACATTTTACTACAGGCATGAGAGAATATCAATAACATTCATTCACTGAAAGAACACTGTGGTTAAACTATTCTCGTAGCTGTTTGGGAACATCTTCTCATAAGACAGTTCAAACAATTCCATATATGCCTACAGAACAACTATCACTCTCTTACAGTAAAGCAACACTGTGGCAAAACAATATAGCTTGTAACTGTTTAAGGAAATCTTAATATAAGACATTTTGAACCCATCAGTAAATGCCTTACATACAGGTATCATTTTTTTTTTACAATGAAATAACTTCTCAGTTAAACAGTCTTGTTTATGGCTGTTCAGGAAAAAAATCATATGACTTATCAAACATGTCACTACAATTATGAGAGAATATCTGTAACATTCATTCACTGAAAGATCATTGTGGCTAAACAATATTGCTTGTAGCTGTTTAGGAACATCTTAAGAGAAATTTCAAATATTTCAGTATATGACTACAGAACAGCTATTACTTTTGTAAATGAAAGGATGCTGTGATGAAACCAATTTCTGGTAGCTTCTTAGAAACATCTTTATAGAGGACAGCGTCAAGATGGTGACATAGGAGGACTCTGAATTCACCTCCTCCCATGGACAGAATAAATTTACAACTACTCTTGGAACAATTATTATTAAGAGAGAACAGAAAACTGGCTAAAAAGAATCCTGACAATAAGGGACAGTTCTGATTGAGGTGGAAGATACAGAAATCCACTTCTGGAGAGAAAAAAGCAACGTTTGAGCTGCAATGCTTCATGGCAGGCTGGGAGTAACCTTAAACTATGAAGGCTTCTCTGGAGGAGTCAGGGATCTGAGTGGGAGAGCATTACCAAAATAAGCAACTTTTGGTCTCAGTACAACCGAGACAAGTGTTATAATACTTGCCTTTCTGGCAATTAACTACAACAGGGAATACCCTGAGAAAAGTTATTGGATATAAGGGTAAAAAAAAGCCCGCTCTTAAAGGGCCCACACATAAATTCATCCATTTCAGAAAGCAATCTAAAATCATGAGAAAGAAAGGTACACAGTCCTTTGGTGAAAAGATACAAAGAGACTCAACTGATATGCTCTAGGTGCATCTCAATGAGAGGCAAGACCTTTCCAGGGACTTAAGATTGGTGGCAGCCATTATTGTGACCTAGTGCAAGCATGCTAACACAGATGCTGTCAGACAATATTGGAGTACCTTCCCTGGCCTGTTAGACCATGGGAATGCCACACCCACTAGAGTACTAATTTAATCCAGCTCAGCCAGGGTGGGCAGCCCACCCTAGGGACTGGCCCCAGCCAACAGCAAGCCCTTGGGCAACTTGTGGGCCAATATAGGTGGAGTGCCTGAAACCTATGTAACTGGGCAAGTGGGTCTGCCTCAGTAGGGTAGGGTGTACATGAGTGGTGGGCCTGCATTGGTGGAGTGTGTGGCACCTCTGCAGTGGGTGACTGGGTCCAATTCAGTTTTTCAGGTCACATACATGGGGCAAGAAGGTGTTCATGGAGCATGTAGCCCTGAAGGGGGTGGAACCTGACAGCTGCAGCAGACTTGTGCTTGTCAAAAAACCACATAGGGGACTTGCCCCACTTCTCAATCTTGAAACAATTAGGTACTCCCATGCCTGGGGCTGGGCCCACTCAGCAGTAACAATGAGAGAGCTGACAACAGCCTCCTAGGCCAGAGGCCTACAACAATTGTAATCCCCTGAGTCTAGCAACCAATAATGCTGGAGGTCTACTCACTTAACAGAAAAACTGCAACAGGAATGTGCTATTAGAACTTGCATCCAACTATGCTGGGGCTCCCCATGCCTGATAAAGTGGCTGAAAGGATGATAGCAGCCACACACAGCTGAGCATAACAACCAGCAAGCTATGGGGACAGCCTAGCCTCCTTGGGTACCTGCAGCAAGAGCAACACTGCCATAAAATAAGGACACGTAAACCACAAAGGGAAAAACCCTGGAACATCGGGAACTGGTGATTAAAGGAAAGCACACTACTGGACCTCATAGGGAATCTTGTACACAAGGCCACGTCTCCAAACTGGGAGATGTAGCTGATGTAACTAATACATAGATATAAGCACAGAGAAGGAGGAAAATGAGGAGACAAAGGAATATGTTCCAAGTAAAGGAACAGAACAAAACCCCAGAAAAAGAACTAAATTGAACAGAAATAAACAATCTACCTGACAAAGAGTTCAAAAAAATAGTCATAAAGATGCTCATTGGTCTCAGGAGAAGAATGGATGAACTCAGTGAGAACTTCAACAAAGAAGTGGAAAATACAAAAAAGAACAAATCAGAAATTAAGAATACAATACTGGAAATGAAAAATTCTCTACAGGGTCTCAATAGCAAAGTATATGATATGAAGAATGGATTAGCAAGCTGGATGAAAGACTAGAGGAAATAACCCAGCCTGAACAAACAAAAGAAAAAAGAATTTAAAAGAATGAAGACAGTATAAGAGACAACTGGGACAACATCAAGAACAGTAATATCTGTGTTATAGGAGTCCCAGTGAGAAGAGAGAGAAAAAAGGGCAGAGAATCTATTTGAAGAAATAATGGCTGAAAACTTTTCTAACCTAAGGAAGGAAGCAGACATCCAGGTACAGGAATCACAGACAGCACAAAACAAGATAAATCCAAAGAGGCCCACACCAAGACACATTATAATTAAAATGTATACTATTAAAGATACAGAGAGAATTTTAAAAGTCACAAGAGAAAGACAACAAGTTACATACAAAGGAAACTCCATACTTCTATCAGCTGGCTTCTCAGCAGAAAACTTACAGGCTACAAAGGAGCAGCACGGTATATTTAAAATGCTGAAAGGAAAACACCTACAGCCAAGAATACTCTCCCTAGCAAGGTTATCATTCAGAATAGAAGGAGAGATAAAGACTTCCCCAAACAAGCAAAAGCAAATAATTTAACTCCAAGAAACCAGCTTTACAAGAAATGCAAAAGGGACTTATTTAAGTGAGAAAGAGAAGAACACAAATAAGAATAAGAAAATTATCAAAAAAGAAGACAATAAAATCACCAGTAAAGGCAACTATATGGTAAATGTAGCAGATAACCACCTATGAAGATAATACGAAGGTCAAAATACAACAGTACAAAAGTTATCTATTTCCATGACAAGAGGGTAATGGATACACATACATACAAAAAGAGGTTAGATAAAGGGGTGGAGTAAAAGAGTAGAGCTTTTAGCAAATGTCAAACTAAAGAGATCATCAACTTAATATAAACTGATATATACATAGGTTATTATCTATGAACCTCATGGCAATCACAAACCAGAAACCTATAACAAATATAGAAAAAATTAAGAGAAAGGAACCCAAACATAATACTAAACAAAGCCATCAAACCACAAGGGAAGAAGAAAGGGACGGAGAAGAACTACTAAAACACCCATAAAAATAACAAAATGGCAATAAGTACATTCTTATCAATAGATACAATAAATGTCAATGAGCTAAATGCTACAATCAAAGACATAGGGTGGCTGATTGGATAAAAAAACAAGACCTATATATATGCTGCACACAAGAGACACACTTCAGACCTAAAGACACTCACAAACTGAAAGTGAGGGATGGAAAAAGATACTCCATGCAAATTGCAATGAAAAGAAAGCTGGGGTAGCAATACTTATCTCAGACAAAAGAGACTTTAAAACAAAAACTGCAACAAGATACAAAGAAGGGCACTACATGATAATAAGGGGAACAATCCAACAAGAAGATACAGTACTTGTAAATATCTATGCACCTAATATAGGAGGACCTAAATATAAAAGTGATTATTAACAGACCTAAAAGGAGAAATAGACAGCAACACAATAATAATAGGAGACTTTAACACTCCACTTTCACCAATGGATAGATCATCCAAACAGTAAATCAATAAGGAAATATTGGCCTTCAATAATAAATTAGACCAGCTGGACGTAGTAGATATATACCAAACATTGCATCCAACAACCTCAGAGTACACATTTTTTTCAAGAGGACATGGAACATTCTCCAGGATAGATGGCATATGAGGCCACAAAAAAGTCTCTATAAATTTAAGAACATTGAAATAAACCAAGCATATTTTCTGACTACAATGGTATGAAACTAGAAGTCAACTATAAGAAGAAAATTGGAAAAACCACAAATATGTGGAGATCAAACAAAATGCTACTAAACAACGATTGGGTCAATGGATAAATCAACGGAGAAATTAAAAAAATACCTGGAGACAAAGGAAAATGAAAATACAACATGCCAAAATTTATGGAACATAGCAAAAGTGATTCTAAGAGTAAAGTTTGTAGCAATATAGGCCTACCTCAACAAACAAGAAAAATCTCAAATAAACAATCTAACAGTGCACCCAATGGAACTGGAAAAAGAGGAACAAACAGGGCCCAAAATCAGTAGAAAGAAGGATATAATGAAAAGAGCAAAAATAATTGAAATAGAGTCTAAAAAAATAGAAAAAATCAATGAAATCAAGAGCCATTCTTTGAAAAGATAAATAAACTTGATAAAACTTTAGCTAGGCTTACCAAGAAAATAAGAGAGAGTGCTCAAATAAATAAATCAGAAATGAAAGTAAAATCAGAAACGAAAGAAGAGAAATTGCAACAGACCTAAAAAATACAAAAGATTATAAGAGAATACTATGAAAAGCTGTATATCAACAAATTGAATAAGCTAGAAAAAAATAGATAAATTCTTAGAATCATGAAAGCTTCCAAAACTGAATCAAGAATAAATAGAGAAATTGAATAGACCAGTCACAAGTAAGGAAATTGAAACAGTAATGAAAAACATACCCCAAAATAAAAATCCAGGACCAGATGGCTTCCATGGTGAATGCCAGCAAACATTCAGATAAGAAATGGTGCCTATCCAGATCAAACTCTTACAAAAAATTGAAGAGGAGGCAAAGCTTCCTAACTCATTCCACAAAATCAACCTTACCTTGAAACCAAAGCCAAACAAGGAAGACACAAAACAGAAAATTACAGGCCAATATCACTGATGAGCATCAATGCAAAAATCCTTAACAAAATACTAGCAAATCAAATACAAAAATATGAAAAATATCATGCACCATGACAATTGGAAGTAATTCCAGTGATGCAGGGATGGTTTAACATCTGTAAATCAGAGTGATACACCACATTAAAAAAATGAAGAAGAAAAATCACATGGTCATCTCAACAGATGTAGAGAAATCCCTTGACAAGATAGAGCATACATTTATGATTTTAAAAAACTCTGAATAAAATGGGTATAGAAAGAAAGTAGTTCAACATCATAAAGGCCATATATGACAAACCCACAGCTAATATTCTCAATGATGAAAAACTGAAATCTATCCATCTAAAACAGGAACCAGACAAGGGTGTCTTATTCCATCACTCTTATTTAACGCAGTATTGGAAGTCCTACCAGATCAATGGCAAGACAAAAAATAAATAATGGGATCAAAATTGGAAAGTAAGAAGTGAAACCGCCACTTTTTGCAGATGACATGATTTTATATATAGAAAACCCCAAAGGATCCACAAAAGATTTTAGAAATAGTAAATGAATATGGTAAAGTTACAGGATACAAAATCAACCTACAAAAATGAATTGCTTTTCTATACACTAAGAATTGATTAGTAGAAAGAGAAATTAAGAATATAATCCCATTTACAATTGCAACAGAAAGAGTACAATACCTAGGAATAAACTTAACCAAAAAGGTGAAAGACCTACACTGAAACCTGTAAAACATTATTAAAAGAAATAGAAGAAGACACAAAGACATAGAAAGATATTTCATGTTCTTGGATTGGAATAATTTATATAGTTAAAATGTCCAGACTTTCTAAAGCAATCTACAGATTCACTGCAATCCTTATCAAAGTTCCAATGACATTTTTCACAAAGCAAAGAATCTTAAAATTTATATGGAACAATAAAAGACCCCAAATAGCCAAAGGAATCCTGAGAAAAAAGAACAAAGCTGGAGGTATCATACTCTCTGACTTCAAGATATACTCCAAACCTACAGTAATCAAAACAGCATGGTACTGGCACAAAACCAGACTCACAGATCAATGTAACAGAATTGAAAGCCCCAAGTAAAACCACACATCTATGGACAGCTAATTTTCAACGAGGGAGCCAAGAATGTAAAATGGAGAAAGGAAAGTCTCTTCAATAAGTGGTGTTGGGAAAACTGGACAGCAACATGGAAAAGAATGGAAGTAGACCGTTATCTTACGCCACACGCAAAAATTAACTCAAAATGGATTATAGACTTGAACATAAGACCTGAAACTACAAAACTTCTAGAAGAAAACCTAAGCAGTTCACTATTAGATGTTGGTCTTAGCAGCATATTTTCAAGTACCAGATCTGACTGGGCAAGGGAAACAATAGAAAAAATAAATGCATGGGACTACATCAAGCTAAAAAGCTTCTGCACAGAAAAGAAAATCAACAAAAATAAGACAACCTAACAATTGGGAGAAGATATTTGCAAACCGTATATCTGATAAAGGGTTAATATCCAAAATATATAGAGAACTCCTACATCTCAACAACGAAAAACTAACAACCCAATTAAAAAATGGTCAGGGGCCAGCCCTGTGGCACAGTGGTTGAGTTCACACATTCCACTTCTGTGTCACTAATTATGAGGGAAATGCAAATCAAAATTCCAGTGAGATACTACCTCACACCCATCAGAATGGCTATAATTAACAAGTCTTGGAGAGGATGTGGGGAAAATGGAACTCTCATACACTACTGGTGGGAATACAAACCAGTGCAGTCACTATGAAGAACAGTATGGACATTCCTCAGAAACTTAAGAATAGAACTTCCGTACAATCCAGCTATTCCACTGATGGGTATTTATCCAAAGGACATAAAAACATGAATGAATAAAGATATATGCACCCTATGTTCACTTCAGCATTATTCACAATAGCCAAGACTCGAAAAAACACTTAGTGACCATCAAGGGATGAATAGATAAAGAAGATGTGGTCTACGTACACAATGGAATACTACCCAGCCATAAAAAAGGGTGAAATATGGTGATTTGTGACAACATGGATGTGCCTTGAGGGTATTATACTAAGTGAAATAAGTCAGAGGGAGAAAGTGAAATACCATATGATCTCACTCATTAATAGAAGATAAAAACAACAACAAAGTAACATAGAGACAGAGATTGCATTGATGGTTACCAGAGGGTGAAGGGAGGGAGGAAGGTGAAAGGGATGATTAGGCACACGTGTATCATGGTGGATTGTAGGCAGTCTTTGGGTTATGAGCATGATGTAATCTACACAGAAATTCAAATATAGGGTTGCACAACCGAAGTTTGTATAATGTTATAGACCAATGTTACCACAGTAAAAAACAAAGATAAACCAAAATTGAATAAATAAATAAAAAGAAACTTCTTTATATGAGAATTATCAACATTTCACTACAGCAGTGAGAGAATATAACATTCATTCACTGAAACAACACGGGTTAAACCATGTTGCTTGCATTTGTTTTAAAAATATCTTCTTAAAACACATTTTTAAAACTTCAATATATGCCTTGTGGAATGGCTATCATGTTTTCACAATGAAGGAACACTATGGTGAAACCACGTTGCTCAAAGTTGTTTAAGAACAACTTCACATAAGTAATTTCAAACATTTCTTTACAGGCCTGAGGGAATATCTGTAATATTCATTCACTGAAAGAACAATGTGATTAATCCATCCTCCTTGTAGCTGTTCAGGAGCAACTTCTTATGAGACAATTCAAACACGTCAGTGTAGTCTGGAAAAAAGGCTATCAGCTTCTTACAATAAAAGAACACTGTGGTGGAATCATCTTGCTTGAAGCTGTTTACCAACATGTTCATATAAGACACTTCAAAATTTCAGTATACGCCTTTCAGAACAGCCGTCATTTTCTTAGATTGAAAGGAAACTTTGGTGAAATCTTGTTGCTTGTAGCTCTTTAGGAACATTTTCATATAAGACTTATCACACATTTCAACATATGCATGAGAGAATATCTATAACATTCATTAACTGAAAAAACACTGTGGCTAAGACTTCCTGTTTGTAGTCATTTGGGAACATTTTCTTAGAGACAACTCAAACATTGCATTACATGCCTTATAGAATGACTGTTACTTTCGTACAATGAAAGATCACTGTCATGAAAACATCTTGCTTTAAGTTGCTTAGTAACATTTTTATTTAAGACATTTCAAATATTTCAGTGTAGACCTTACAGAGTGGTTGTCACTTTCTCAAAATGAAAGAACACTGTGGAGAAACCATCTTGCTTGTAGCCGTTTAAACACATCTTTATATAAGACTTATCAAACTTTTCACTGCAGATGTGAGAGAGTGTAACATTCATTCACCCAAAAAATACTGTGATTAAACAACATTGCTGGGAGCTGTTTAGGAACATATTCTAAT
This sequence comes from Equus asinus, assembly GCF_041296235.1. Lineage (NCBI taxonomy): Eukaryota > Metazoa > Chordata > Mammalia > Perissodactyla > Equidae > Equus > Equus asinus. The sequence continues at coordinate 8,346,753 of NC_091818.1, forward strand.
AAAACATTTCAAATATTTCCGTGTATGTGGTACAGAATGGCTGTCACTTTCTTACAATGAAAGAACACTGTGATGAATCTGTCTTGATTGTTGCTGTTTAGGAATATCTTCACTTAAGGCATTTAAAACACTGAGTAAATGCCTTACAGAGCAGGTTTCCATTTCTTACAATGAAAGAACACTGTGGTTAAACCATCTTGCACATAGCTGTTTAGGAACATCTTCATATAGGACTTATCAAACACTTCACTATAGGCAGGGTGGAATATCTGTAAAATTCCTTCACTGAAAGATAAAACTTTGGTTAAACCATCTTGCTTGCAGCTGTTTAGGAACAGCTCCCTATAAGACCTATCAAACTTTTCATTACAGGTATTAGAGAATATATATAACACTCATTTACATAAAGAGCCTTGTGTTTAAAAAACATCTTCTTGTAGCTTTTTAGGAAGCTCTTTGTGTAAGCATTATGAAATATTTCAGTGCATTTGTGAGAAAATGTCATAACACTCTCACTGAAAGAACACTATGGTTAAACCATCTTGCTTGGAGCTGTTTAGGAACATCTTCATATAAGAGTTGCAAAACATTTCAATACAGGATTGAGAGAATATCTGTAACATTCTTTCACCGAAAGTACATGTGTTTAAACAATTTTCATTGTAGGTGTTTAGGAACATCTTTGTACAAGACTTTTAAAACATTTTACTACATGCATGATAGAATATCAATAACATTCATTCAATGCTAGAACACGGTGGTTAAACCATGCTACTTGTAGTTTTAGGAACATCTCATAAAACATTTCAAACATTTCTGTATGTGCCTTATAGAACACGTAACACTTTCTTACATTGAAGAAACACTGTGGTTAAACCAGGTTTATTTTAGCCGTTTGGGAACATCTTCTTATAAGACATTTTTTAAATTTCAGAATATATCTACTGAATGGATCTTTCTTTCATGAATGTTAGAACACTGTGGTGAAACCATCTTACTTGTAACTGCTGAAAAACATCTTCATATAAGACATCAAACATTTCACTACAGATGTGAGAGAATGTAACATTCATTCACTAAGAGAACACTGTGGTTAAACAATGTTGCCGGTACTGTTTAGGAACATATTCTAATAAGACATTTCAAATATTTCAGGATATGCCTTACAGAACGGATATCACTTTCTTACAATGAAGGAACAGTGTGGTGGCTCAATATTGCTTGTAAGTGTTTAGGGACATCATAATATAAGATATTTCAAGCATTTCAGTAAATGCTTTACAAAGCCCCTGTCAGTTTCTTACAATGAAAGAACACCATCTTGCTTGTAGCTGTTTAGGAATATTTCCATTGTAAGACTTATCAAACATTGCACTATAGGCATGAGACCATATCTATAACATCCATTCACTGACATAGTACTTTGATTAAACCATCATGCTTGTAGCTGTTTAGAAACATCTTCTTATAAGACAATTCAAACACAGCAATTTATGCCTTATTGAACGACTATCACCTTCTTACAAAGAAGGAACACTGTTGTGAAAACATCTTGCTGGAAGCTGCTGAGGAAAGTCTTCATATGAGACATTTCAAACATTTAAGTATATGCCTTGCAGAGTGGCTGCCACTTTCTTACAATGAAAGAACACTGTGGCAAACCACCTTGCTTGTAGCTGTTTAGGAACATCTTCTGATAAGACATTTTTATCATTTCAGTATCTGACTTACAAAAAGGTATAACTTTTCTTTTGCTTTTACTGTACTTTTTAAAACTGAGGTTATATTAGTTTATAACATTTAAATTTCAGGTGTACATCTGTATATTTTGATTTTGTGTATATTACTTCATGTTCACCACTCAAAGATGAATTACTATCCATCAGCATACACACATGCCCAGTGATCTCTTCCTCCCTCCACCCTTCCCCTCTGATAACCAACAATCTAATCTCTGTATCTGTGTTTGGTTGATGTTGCTATTGTTGTTTTTATCTTCTATTTATAAGCAAGGTCATATGGTGTTGGACTTTCTCCCTGTGACTAATTTCACTTAGCATAATACCTTAAAGGTCCATCCATGTTGTCACAAATGGCCACATTTTATCATTTTTTATGGCTCCATAGTATTCTACTGTGTATCTATACCACATCTTCTATATCCATACGTCCCTTGATGGGCACTTAGGGTGTTTCCAAGTCTTGGATATTGTGAATAATGCTGCAATGAACATAGGGTGCATCTATCTTTACACATTCATGTTTTCCTATTCTTTGGATAAATATCCAGCAGTGGAATAGCTGGATCATATGGTACTTCTATTCTTAATTTTTTGAGGAATCTCCATACTGTTTTCCATAGTCACTACACCAGCTTGCATTTCCATCAGCAATGTAGGATACTTCCCTTTACCTACATCTTCTCCAAGACTTGTCATTTCTTCTCTTGTTAATTATAGCCATTCTGATGGACATGAAGTGATATTTCATTGTAGTTTTGATTTGCATTTCCCTAATAATTACTAATGTTGAACAACTTTTCATGTTCCTGTTGGCCATCTGGATATCTTCTTTGGAAAACTGTCTTTTCAGATTTTCTCCCATTTTTTAATTGGGATGTTAGTTTTTTTGTTGTTGAGATGTATGAGTTCATTGGATATTTTGGATATTAACCCCTTATCAGATATATGGTTTATAAATGTCTTCTCCCAGTTGTTAGGTTGTGTTTTTGTTTTGTTGATGGTTTCCATTGCTGTGGAGAAGCTTTTTAGTTTTATTTGGTCCCATTTGTTTATTGTTTCTAGTGTTTCCCTTGCCTTGTCATACATGGTTCTTGAAATTTACTGATAAGACCAAAGTCTAAGAGCATACTGCTTATCTTTTCTTCTAGAAGTCTTATGATTCCAGTCTTACAGTCAAGTCTTTAATCCACTTTTGAGTTAATTTTTGTGTATGGGGTAAGATAATGGTCTAGTTTTATTCTTTTCATGTGGCTGCCCAGTTTTCCCAACACCATTTATTGAAGAAACTTTCCTTTCTCCATGGTGTGTTCTCTGCTCCGTTGTCAAAAATTCACTGTTCATAGATGAGCGGTTTTATTTCTGGGCTTTCAATTCTGTTCCATTGATCTGTGTGTCTGTTTTTGTGACAGTGCCATGCAGTTTTGATTACTAAGGCTTTGTAGTGTATTCTTAAATCAGGGAGTGTGATGTATCAAGCTTTGTTGTTTTTCTTAGGATTCCCTTGGCTATTCAGGGCCTTTTGTTGTTCCATTTAAATTTTATGACTCTTTGCTCTATTTCTGTGAAAAATGTCATTGTAACTTTGATAAGGATTGCATTGAATCTGTAGATTGCTTTAGGAAGTACGGACATTTTAACTATGTTAATTTTTCCAGTTCAAGAGTGTGAAATATCTTTCCATGTCTTTGTGCTTTCTATTTCTTTTGACAAAATTTTACAATTTTCAGTGTACTGGTCTTTCACCTTTTTGGTCAAGTTTATTCCTACGTATTGCATTCTTTCTGTTGCAATTGTAAATAATATTGTATGCTTAATTTCTCTTTCTACTACTTTGTTGTCACTGTATAGAAATGCAACTGATTTTTGTATGTTGATATTGTATCCTGCAAATTGACTGTATTCATTTACTATTTCTGGAAATTTTTGTTGAATTCTTTAGAGTTTTCTATATATAAAATGATGTCATCTGCAAATAGTCATAGTTTCACTTCTTTTCCAATTTGGATTCTTTTTCTTTCTTTTTCTTGACTGATTGCTCCACGTAGGACTGCCAAGGTTATATTAAATAAGAGTGGTGAAAGTGGGCATCCTTATCTGGTTCCTGTTCTTAGATGGATAGTTTTCAGTTTTTCTCCATTGAGAATGATATTAGCCGTGGGTTTGCCATTTATGGCCTTTTTATGTTGACTTGCTTTCCTTCTATACCTATTTTATTCTGAGTTTTTATCATAAATGGATGCTGTATCTTGTTAAATGCTCCCTCTGCATCTATTGAGATGATCATGTGATTTTTGTCTTCCTTTTGTTAATGTGGTGTTTCACTTTGATTGATTTGCAAATGTTGAACCATTTCTGCATTCCTGGAATAAATCCCACTTGATCATTGTGTATGACCTTTTTAATGTATTGTTACATTCAATTTGCTAGTATTTTGTTGAGGATTTTTGCATCAATGTTCATCAGTGATATTGGCCTGTAATTTTCTTTTTTTGTGTTGTTCTTGTCTGGTTTTGGTAGTAAGGTAACGTTGGCCTTGTAGAATGAGTTAAGAAGATTCTCGTCCTCTTATTTTTTGAAAGAGCTGGAAATTGATAGGTATTATGTCTTCTTTTAATGTTTGGTAGAATTCACCAGGGAAGCCATGTATTCCTGGACTTTCATTTTCTGGGAGGTTTTTGATTACAGTTTCCATCCCTTACAGGTGGTTGGTCTATTCAAATTTTCCATTTCTGCTTGATTCAGTTTTGAAACGTTGTATGATTTTAAGAAGTTATCTATTATTTCTAGTTTATCCAATTTATTGGTGTATAGCTTTTCATATACTCATAATCTTTTATATTTCTGAGGTTTTCATTGTAATTTTCTCCTCTTTCATGTCTGATTTTATTTATTTGAGCATTCTCTCTTATTTTTATGATGATTCTGACTAAGGATTTGTCCATTTTGTTTACCTTTTCAAAGAACCAGCTCTTATTTTCATTGATTCTTTTCTATTGTTCTTTAGCCTTTATTTTATTTGTTTCTGCTCTTATTTTTATTATTTACTTCCTTCTACTGCTTTTGGGCTTTACTTGTTCTTCTTTTTCCAGTCCTGTTATGTGCACTGTTAGATTTTTTGAGATTTTTCTTGTTTGTTTAGGTAGGCTTGCATTGCTATAAACTTCCCTCTTAGAACCACTTTTGCTGTATCCCATAAATTTTGGCAAGTTGTATTTTCATTTTTATTTGTCTCCAGGTATTTTTCTATTTCTCCTTTGATCATATCATTATTCAGTAGCATTTTGGTTAATCTCCACATTTTTGTGGTTTTTCCAATTTTCTTCCTGTAGTTGATTTCTAGGTTCATACCATTGTGGTCAGAAAGGATGCTTGGTATTATTTCAATCTTCTTAAATTTATTCAAACATTTTATGGCCTAAGATGTGATCTATACTGGAGAAAGTTCTATGTCCATTTGAAAAGAATGTGGGTTCTGTTCCATATATACCTACTAAGTCCATCTGGTTTAATGTTTCATTTAAGGCCAAAGTTTCATGATTGATTTTCTGTTTGGATGATCTATCCTTTGATGTAGGCGGAGTATTAAAGTCCTTTAAAATTATTTCGTTGTTGTCTATTTCTCCTTATTTATGCTAATAATTACTTTATATATTTAGGTGCTCTTATGTTGGATGCATAGACATTTACCTGTGTTGTATCCTCTTGTTGGATTGTTCCCTTTATCATTACATAGTGCCCTTCTTTGTCTCTTGTTACAGTTTTTGTTTTAAAGTCTCTTTTGTCTGAGATAAGTATCGCTACCCCAGCTTTCTTTTCATTGCAATTTGCATGGAGTATCTTTTTCCATCCCTCACTTTCAGTTTATGAGTGTCTTTAGGTCTGAAGTGTGTCTCTTGTGTGCAGCATATATATAGGTCTTGTTTTTTATCCAATCAGCCACCCTATGTCTTTGATGGTAGCATTTAGTCTATTGACATTTAAAGTACCTATTTATAAGTATGTACTTATTGCCATTGTGTTACTTTTTTTCTGGGTGTTTTAGTTATTCTCTGTTCCGCTCTTCTTCTCTTGCTCTCTTCCCTTATGGTTTGATGGATTTATTTAGTATTATGTTGGCTTCCTTTCTCTAAATTTTTTGTGTATTTATTATAGGTTTCTGGTTTGTGATTACCATGAGGTTCATATATAATAATATATGTATATATAGCCATCTATATAATGTTGATGGTCTCTTAAGTTTGACCTCTTGCTAAAAGCTCTACTTTTTACTCCCTTTCTCCCACATTCTATATTTTTGCTATCATATTTAACCCCTTTTTTGTGCATGTGTATCTGTTATCCTCTTATCATGGAAATAATTTTAGCAATCTTGTCTTTTGACCTTCATGTTCACTTCATAGGTGGTTGATCTGCTACCTGTATTGTATATATGCCTTTAACAATGATTTTCTTGTTTGGTTTTGTTGATAAATTTTTTATTCCTATCTGTGGTTTTTGTCTTTTCCACTTAAATAAGTCCCTTTAGCATTTCTTGTAAGACTGGCTTATTGATATTAAACTCGTTTAGTTTTGGCTTGTCTGGAAAACTGTTTATCTCTCCCTCCATTCTGAATGATAACCTTGCCAGGTAGAGTATTCTTGTGTAGGCTTTTTCCTTTAAGCACTTTAAATAAGTCACATCACTCCCTTCTAGCCTGTAAGGTTTCTACTGAGAAGTCAGTGGATAGACTTACGGGATTTCCTTTCTATGTAACTTATTGCCTTTCTCTTGCAGCTTTTAGGATTTTCTCTTTGTCTTTAGTTCTTGTCATTTTGATTATCATTTGTCTTGGTGTGGTCCTCTTTGGGTTCTTCTTGTTTGGTGCTCTCTGTGTTTCCTGTCTCTGGATGTCTGTTTCCTTCCTTAGGTAGGAGGGTTCAGCAATTATTTCTTTGAATGGCTTCTCTACCTCTTTGTCTCTCTTCTTCTCCTTCTGAGACACCTAATAAAGAAGTTATTGCACTTGATGTTGTCCCAGATGTCCCTTAGACTGTCCTCATTCTTTTTATTTTTTCTGTTCAGCTTGGGTGATTTCCTCTGGTCTTTCACCCAGCTCACTGATCTGTTCTTTTGTATCATCTATGCTGCTATTGATATCCTCTAGTGAATTTTCCCTTTCCTTTATTTTATTCTTTAGTTCTAGTTGGTTCTTTCTTATATTTTCCAATACTTTGTTCAATTTTTCACTATGTTCATCTATTCCTCTTCCAAGATTAGTGAGCATCCTTATCATGATTAGTTTGTACTTTTTATCAAGTAAGTTATTTGTCTCTGTTTCATTTAGTTCTTTTTCAGAGGATTTGCCCTGTTCCATATTTGGAAGATATTCTTTTGTCTCCTTATTTTGCCTATTTCTCTGTGCTTATATCTATGTTTTAGGTATATCTGCTATGTCTCCCAATCTTAGAGAATGGGCTTTATGTAAGAGATTCCTTATGAAACCAAGAAACATGCTTCCCTGTCATTACCTATTCCAGTGTTCCAAATGTGTCCCCTGTGTGGGCTGTGTGTGTCCTGTTGTGGCAGGGTGGCTCTTACTGCAGGTGTATGGGAAGGCTACTCTGTCCCTGGCTAGCTGGTTGTAAGGCTCAGCTGCATGTGACTTCTATGGTCCCTTCAGTCACTTTATTGGGCAGGGGATACCAGCATTGTTGGCTGAAAAGTCTAATATGACAATCCTCCTGCAGTTTTTCTGTTAAATAAGGAGGTATCCAGCATGGCTGGTTGCTAGGCTTAGGGACTCACACTTGCTGTAGGCATCTACCCTGCAAGGCTGTTGTCAGCTCTCTCAGGAGAGTAGCTGGGTGGCACTGGTCCCTGGTGTGGCAGCAAACAATTGTTTCAGGCATTGGAGGTGGGGCAGATCCCCTATGTGGTTGAAGAGCTACCACTTTCATACAATGAAAGAACATCATAGGTAGCTGTTTAGGAACATTTTCATGAAAGACTTATCATACACATCACTGCAGGCATGACACAATATCCATTCATTCAATGAAAAACACTATTGTGAAACCAGCTTTCTTGTAGCTGATTGGCAACATCTTCAGATAAGGCCTTTCTACTTTCAGTATATGCCATACAGAATGGCTAATACTCAGACATCACTTTCCTAAAATTAAAGAACGCTGTGCTGAATCCACCTTGCAGGTAGCTGTTGAGGAACATCTTCATGTAAGACTTATAAAACATTCACTATAGCCATGACAGAATATAAGATATATTTACTCAAATAACAATGTGGTGAAACTAGATTGCTTGTATCTGTTTGGAAATATCTTTATATAAGGCTCTTCACATAAGTGTATGCCATAAAGAATGGCTATCAGGGGCCAGTCTGGTGGTGCATTATGACAATGAAAGAACACTGTGCTGAACACAGCTCACAGGTAGCTCTTTAAGAATATCTTCATATAAGATTTATCTAACTTTTCACTATAGCTATGACATGATATCTATGACATTCATTCAAAGAAATAACACTATGTTGAAAAAGCTTGCTTGTAGCTATTTAGGAACATCCTCATATAAGACATCAAATATTTCTCTTGAGGCATGACAGAATATATATAACATCCATTTTCTGAATGTACACTGTGGTGAAAACACAGTGCTTGTAGCTGTTTAGGAACATCTTCAAATAAGTCCTATCGAGCATTTCACTACAGGTGTGACAGAATATCTATAGCATTCACTTACTGAGAGGACACTGTGGTGAAACCAGCTTCCTTGCAGCTGTTAAAGAACATCTTCATGTAAGTTTTTTCTAGCATTTCAGTATGTGCCATACAGAACTGTTATACTTTCTTACAATGAAAAAACATTGTACTTAACTCAGCTTACAGGTAGACTTCTAGGAACATTTTCATATAAGGCTGAAAATTTCACATGTGTGAGAGAATATCTATTACATTAATTCAATGAAAGGTCATTATTGTGAAACCAGCTTGCTTGTAGCTCTTTAGCAACATATTCATATAAGAGTTTTCTGACATTTCAGTATATGCCATACAGAGCAACTATCACTTTATTATAATGAGAAATCAGTGCACTGATCCCAGCTTGCAGGTAGCTGTAGAAACATTTTCATATATGACATAAAACATTTCACTTCAGCTATTGGAAAATATCTATAAGGTTATTCAGTGAAAGAACACTGTGATGTAACCATGTTGCTTGCAGCTGTTTGGAATGATCCTCATATAAGGCTTTTCAAACATTGCAAGCACGTGCCATTCAGAAAGGTTACCACTTCCATAAAATCAAAGAACATTTTTAGGAACCTAGCTTGCGGGTAGCGGTTTAGAAATATCTTTATATAAGTTTTAACAAATATTGCACTACACTCACACCAGAATAACTGTAATATTGATTCAAAGAAAGATCACTGAGCTGAACCCTTGCTTGCCATCTGTTAAGGAACATCTTCTTAAAATACTATGAAACATTTCATTACAGATGTGACAGAATATCCATAAGATTCATTCACTGAAGAAACTCTGTGTTGAAATGAGTGTGTTTGTAGCCATTTAGGGACATCTTCATATAAACCATCTCAAACATTACAGCACATGCCCTATCAACTGGCTAACAATTTCTAAGAATAAAAGAACACTGTACTAAAGGCAACTTGCAGGTAGCTCTTTAGGAACATGTTCATATAAGACAAACATTTCACTACAGGTAGGAGGAATACCTATGACATTCATTCACTGAAAGAAAACCGTGGCGAAACCATGCTACTTCCAGGCATTAAGGATCATTTTCATATTAGTGGATTCAAGCATTTAGGTATAGGCCTTACTGAATGAAATCCCTTCAAATAACGTAGGAATATTGTACAGATCCCAACTTGATAGTAGCTGTTTTGGAACATCTTCATAACACATTATAAATTTCACTGCAGGTGTGACAGAATATCCATTGCACTCATTCAAAGAAAGAAAAATAATGTAAAGCCAGCTTTCTTGTAGCTGGTTAGGAACATCTTGATATAAGACTTTTCTAATAATTAAGCATATGCCATACAAAACGGCTATCACTGTCTTACAATGAAAGAACACTGTACAGAACCCCGCTGCAGGCAGCTGTTTAGGAACATCTTCATATAAGACTTATTAAACATTTCCCTACAGGCATGACAGACTATCTAACACTCGTTCACTGAAAGAACACTGTGGTGAAGCCAGATTACTTCTGGCGCCTTGGGAATGTCTTCGTATAAGGCTCTTCAAACACTTCATTATGCCTACAGAATGGCTATCACTTCCATATCCAGAAAGAACGTTCTGATGAAACCAGTGGCTCTTTATGAGCATTTCATTTATGTCTTATCAAACGTTTCTCTACAGCCGCAACATGATATCCATAACATTCATTCAAGGAAGCCACACTATGTTGAAAAAGCTTGCTTGTAGCTGTTCAGGAACACTCTCACCTAAGACATCAAATAGTTCTATTGAGGCATGACAGAATACGTACAACATTCATTTTCTGAATGAACACTGTGGTGAAAACACCTTGCTTGCAGCTGTTTAGGGGAATCTTCAAATAAGTCCTATCAAACATTTCACTACGGGCATGATGGAATATCTATAACATTCACACATTGAAAGAATGCTGTGGTGAAACCAACTTCCTTGTAGCTTTTAAGGAACATCTTCATGTAAGTCTTTTCTAGCATTTCAGTATGAGCCATAGAGAACAGCTATACTTTCTTAAAATGAAAAAACATCGTACTTAACTCAGCTTTCAGGTAGACTTATAGTAACATTTTCATGTAAGATTTATTGAAAATTTCACAACATGTGCGACAGAATATCTATTACATTAATTCAATGAAAGATCACTATTGTGAAACCAGCTTGCTTGTATCTCTTTAGAAATACACTCATATAAGTCTTTTCTGACATTTCAGTGTATGCCATACAAAGTAACTATCACTTTATTACAATGAAAAGTCAGTGTGCTGATCCCAGCTTGCAGGTAGCTGTAGGAACATTTTCATATATGATATAAAACATTTCACTACAGCTATAGGAGAATATATATAAAGTTTATTAAATGAAAGAACACTGTGGTGTAACCAGATTGCTTGTAGCTATTTAGGAGTATCTTCATACAAGTCTTTTCAAACATTTCAGTGTATTCCATCCAGAATGGTTATCACTTCCATAAAATGAAAGAACGATGTTAAGAACCCAGCTGGAAAGTTGTTTTTTTAGAAATATCTTTTTATAAGTCTTAACAAATACTGCGCTATGGTCATGACAGAATGATTTTAATATTCACTCAAGGAAAGAAGGATGAGCTGAACCCTTGTTTCCTAGTTTCTGTTTGGGAAGAACTTCATAAAATACTTAAAAAATTACACTACAGACTTGAAAAATATCCATAAGATTCATACACTAAAGGAACTCTGGTGAAACAAATGTGCTTACAGCTGTTTAGGGGCATATTCACCTAAGACATTTCCAACATTTCAGCATATGCCCTACAGATGACCTATCAATTACTAACAATGTGAGAACACTGTTCTAAGCCCAGTTTGCGGGTAGCTGTTTAGGAACATGTTCATATAAGACTTAACAAGCATTTAATTGCATGTGGGACAGAATATATATAGCATTTGTTCACTGAGAGAAAACTGTGGTGAAACCATGTTACTTGCAGCCATTAAGGATCATCTTCATATTAGTCATTATAACCATTTCAATATTTGCTGTTCTGATTGAATATGAGTTTCCAACAATGAAAGAAACACTGTGCTGAATCCAGCTTGCAAGTAAGTTTTAACTAACACTTCACTACAAGTGTCACAGAATATCTGCAATATTGTTTCACTGAAAGAACTCTGTGGTGAAAGCATCTTGAAGCTATTATTAGGAACATTTGTATTTGAGACATTTCTCACATTTCAGTATATGCCATAATGAATGGGTATCATTTTCCTACAATGAAAGAACACTGTGCTAAATAGAGCTCACAGATAGCTATCTAGGAACGTTTTTACATAAGACTTATCAAACATTTTACAATAGTCGTGACAGACTATACATAACATTCAGTCACTGAAAGAAAACTGTGGAGAAACAATCTTGCTTGTATATATTTAGAAGCTTCTTCATGTTCACCATTTCAAGCATTTCCATATAAGACATACTGAATGAATATCACTTTGAGACAATGATATAATGTGCTGAAGCCAGATTGCAGGCAGCTGTTTAGGAACCTTTTCCTAAGAGACTTATCATACATTTCACTACAAAGTATCTATTACATCCATTCAGTGAAAGAACACTATTGTGAAGCCAGATTGCTGGTAGCTAATTAGGAACATCTTGATATAAGGCTTTTCTAATATTTCAGTTTATGCCAAACAGAATGACTATCATTTTCTTAAAATGAAATAACACTGTGTTGAACTCATCTTGCAGGAAGCCATTTAGGGTTTCTTCATACAAAACACCAAACATGTCACTACTGCTCTGACAGAATCTCTGTAAGATTCCTTCACTGAGGAACACACTCTGGTGAAACCAGATTGCTCATAAGTTTTTAGGAATATCTTTATATAAGGCTATTCAAACACATCATATGCTGTACAGAATGATTATCACTTCCATTAAATTAAACAACATTGTGATGCAACCAGCTGGCACATGCTATTTATGAACATTTTGTGTGTGTCTTATCAAACGTTTCTCTGCAGCCACAATGTGATAATTATTACATTCATTCAATGAAATACTGTGTTGAAAAAGCCTGCTTGTGGCTGTTTAGAAACATCTTCATGTAAGTGTTCATGCAAGCCTTATCAAACATTTCCCTACAGGCATGACAGAATATCTATAACATTCAATGTCTGTAAGAACACTGTTGGGAAACCATTTTGCTTGTAGCTACTTAGGGACATCTTCATAAAACTTATCCAGCATTTCACTACGGGTGTGATAGACTATCTATAACATCCATTCACTGAAAGAACATTGTCTGGAAAACACCTAGCAAGTAGCTCTTAAGGAACATCTTCACATATGCCATTTCAAACATTTCAGTATATGCCACAAGGAATGGCTATCACTTTCTTACAATGAAAGAGCATCGTGCTTAATCAAGCCAACAGGTAGCTGTTTAGGGATATTTTCACATAAATCATATCAAACATTTGACTACAGATGTGACAATGTCTATAACATTTGTTATCTGAAAGAAAATTATGCAAAAACCATCTTCTTTTCACTGTTTAGGAACATCTGCACATAGTACACTTCAAATACTTAAGTATATTCCACACAGAGCGACTATCATTTTCACAAAATGAAAGAACACATGCTGAATCCAGTTTATGGGTAGCTGTTTAGGAACATCATATATCAAATATTTCACCACAGATGTGACAATATCTAGAACATTCATTCACTGAAAGAACACTGTGAAGAAACCATCTTGCTTGTTAGCTGTTTAAGAATATAAATAAAAGGCTCTTCAAACATATCACTTTATGCCATACAGAATGGCTATCATCTCCCTAGCCAGAAAAGAATACTGTGATGAACCCAGCTTGCAAGTAATTGTTTATTAATATTTTGCTCAAGTCTTATCAGACATTTGCCTACAGTCATGACAGGATATCTTTAATGTCTATTCAATGTAATAACACTATATTTAAAAGAATTTCCTTGTAGCTGTTTAGAAACATCTTCATGTAAGACTTATTAAACATTCCTTTGCAGGAATGACAGAATCTCTAAACATTCACTCATTGAATGAACACAGGGATGAAAGCAGTTTTCTTGTAACTGTTGAGGAACATCTTCATATAAAGCTTTTCAAGCATTTCAGTATATGGCATACAGCATGGCCATACCCTTCTTACAAGGAAAGAAGGTTGTGTTTAATAGCTTTCAGGTAGATTATTAGGAGCATTTTTATGTAAGACCTATTGAACTTTTAACTACAGGCATGACAGAATATCTATTACATCCATTCAATGAAAGAACACTATGGTGAAAGTGGCTTGGTTTGACTGTTAAGGAAGATCTTCATTTAAGTCCTTTTCAGCATTTCTGTATATGCCATACTAAACGGCTGTCACTATCTTATGATGAAATTATTCTGTCCTGAACACGTCTTGTTGGATTCTATTTAGGAACATCTTCATATAAGACCTCTCTAACATTTAAGCATATGCCATACAGAAGGGCTCTCACTTACTTACAGTTAAAGGACACTGTGCTAAACCCGGCTTGCTGGCGGCTGTTTGAAACCTCTTCATATAAGACTTATTAAACATTTCACTACAGGCATGACAGACTAGCTATAACACTCGTTCACTGAAAGAACACTGTGGTGAAGCCAGATTACTTCTGGCGCCTTGGGAATGTCTTCGTATAAGGCTCTTCAAACACTTCATTATGCCTACAGAATGGCTATCACTTCCATATCCAGAAAGAACGTTCTGATGAAACCAGTGGCTCTTTATGAGCATTTCATTTATGTCTTATCAAACGTTTCTCTACAGCCGCAACATGATATCCATAACATTCATTCAAGGAAACCACACTATGTTGAAAAAGCTTGCTGGTAGCTGTTCAGGAACACTCTCACCTAAGACATCAAATAGTTCTCTTGAGGCATGACAGAATACGTATAACATTCATTTTCTGAATGAACACTGTGGTGAAAACACCTTGCTTGCAGCTGTTTAGGGGAATCTTCAAATAAGTCCTATCAAACATTTCACTACGGGCATGATGGAATATGTATAACATTCACACATTGAAAGAATGCTGTGGTGAAACCAACTTCCTTGTAGCTTTTAAGGAACATCTTCATGTAAGTCTTTTCTAGCATTTCAGTATGAGCCATAGAGAACAGCTATACTTTCTTAAAATGAAAAAACATTGTACTTAACTCAGCTTTCAGGTAGACTTATAGTAACATTTTCATGTAAGATTTATTGAAAATTTCACAACATGTGCGACAGAATATCTATTACATTAATTCAATGAAAGATCACTATTGTGAAACCAGCTTGCTTGTATCTCTTTAGAAATACACTCATATAAGTCTTTTCTGACATTTCAGTGTATGCCATACAAAGTAACTATCACCTTATTACAATGAAAAGTCAGTGTGCTGATCCCAGCTTGCAGGTAGCTGTAGGAACATTTTCATATATGATATAAAACATTTCACTACAGCTATAGGAGACTATATATAAAGTTTATTAAATGAAAGAACACTGTGGTGTAACCAGATTGCTTGTAGCTATTTAGGAGTATCTTCATACAAGTCTTTTCAAACATTTCAGTGTATTCCATCCAGAATGGTTATCACTTCCATAAAATGAAAGAACGATGTTAAGAACCCAGCTGGAAAGTTGTTTTTTAGAAATATCTTTTTATAAGTCTTAACAAATATTGCGCTATGGTCATGACAGAATAATTTTAATATTCATTCAAGGAAAGAAGGATGAGCTGAACCCTTGTTTCCTAGTATCTGTTTAGGAAGAACTTCATAAAATACTTAAAAAATTACACTACAGACTTGAAAAATATCCATAAGATTCATACACTAAAGGAACTCTGGTGAAACAAATGTGCTTACAGCTGTTTAGGGGCATATTCACATAAGACATTTCAAACATTTCAGTATATGCCCTACAGATGACCTGTCAATTACTAACAATGTGAGAACACTGTTCTAAGCCCTGTTTGCAGGTAGCTGTTTAGGAACATGTTCATATAAGACTTAACAAACATTTCATTGCATGTGGGACAGAATATATACAGCATTTGTTCACTGAGAGAAAACTGTGGTGAAACCATCTTACTTGCAGCCATTAAGGATCATCTTCATATTAGTCATTATAACCATTTCAATATTTGCTGTTCTGATTGAATATGAGTTTCCAACAATGAAAGAAACACTGCGCTGAATCCAGCTTGCAAGTAAGTTTTAACTAACACTTCACTACAAGTGTCACAGAATATCTGCAATATTGTTTCACTGAAAGAACTCTGTGGTGAAAGCATCTTGAAGCTATTATTAGGAACATTTGTATTTAAGACATTTCTCACATTTCAGTATATGCCATAATGAATGGGTATCATTTTCCTACAATGAAAGAACACTGTGCTAAATAGAGCTCACAGATAGCTATCTAGGAACGTTTTTACATAAGACCTATCAAACATTTTACAATAGTCGTGACAGAATATACATAACATTCAGTCACTGAAAGAAAACTGTGGAGAAACAATCTTGCTTGTATATATTTAGAAACTTCTTCATGTTCACCATTTCAAGCATTTCCATATAAGACATACTGAATGAATATCACTTTGAGACAATGATATAATGTGCTGAAGCCAGATTGCAGGCAGCTGTTTAGGAACCTTTTCATAAGAGACTTATCATACATTTCACTACAAAGTATCTATTACATCCATTCAATGAAAGAACACTATTGTGAAGCCAGATTGCTGGTAGCTAATTAGGAACATCTTGATATAAGGCTTTTCTAATATTTCAGTTTATGCCAAACAGAATGACTATCATTTTCTTAAAATGAAATAACACTGTGTTGAACTCATCTTGCAGGAAGCCATTTAGGGTTTCTTCATACAAAACACCAAACATGTCACTACTGCTCTGACAGAATCTCTGTAAGATTCCTTCACTGAGGAACACACTCTGGTGAAACCAGATTGCTCATAAGTTTTTAGGAATATCTTTATATAAGGCTATTCAAACACATCATATGCTATACAGAATGATTATCACTTCCATTAAATTAAACAACATTGTGATGCAACCAGCTGGCACATGCTATTTATGAACATTTTCTGTGTGTCTTATCAAACGTTTCTCTGCAGCCACAATGTGATAATTATTACATTCATTCAATGAAGTACTGTGTTGAAAAAGCTTGCTTGTGGCTGTTTAGGAACATAATCTTGTAAGTGTTCATGCAAGTCTTATCAAACATTTCACTACACGCATGACAGAATATCTATAACATTCAATGTCTGTAAGAACACTGTTGTGAAACCATTTTGCTTGTAGCTACTTAGGGACATCTTCATAAAACTTATCCAGCATTGCACTACGGGTGTGATAGACTATCTATAACATTCATTCACTGAAAGAACATTGTCTTGAAAACACCTAGCAAGTAGCTCTTAAGGAACATCTTCACATATGACATTTCAAACATTTCAGTATATGCCACATGGAACGGCTATCACTTTCTTACAATGAAAGAGCATTGTGCTTAATCAAGCCAACAGGTAGCTGTTTAGGGATATTTTCACATAAATCATATCAAACATTTGACTACAGATGTGACAATGTCTATAACATTTGTTATCTGAAAGAAAATTATGCAAAAACCATCTTCTTTTCACTGTTTAGGAACATCTGCACATAATACGCTTCAAATACTTAAGTATATTCCGCACAGAGCGACTATCATTTTCACAAAATGAAAGAACACATGCTGAATCCAGTTTATAGGTAGCTGTTTAGGAACATCATATATCAAATATTTCACCACAGATGTGACAATATCTAGAACATTCATTCACTGAAAGAACACTGTGAAGAAACCATCTTGCTTGTTAGCTGTTTAAGAATATAAATAAAAGGCTCTTCAAACATATCACTTTATGCCATACAGAATGGCTATCATCTCCCTAGCCAGAAAAGAATACTGTGATGAACCCAGCTTGCAAGTAATTGTTTATTAATATTTTGTTCAAGTCTTATCAGACATTTGCCTACAGTCATGACAGGATATCTTTAGTGTTTATTCAATGTAATAACACTATATTTAAAAAAGTTTCCTTGTAGCTGTTTAGAAACATCTTCATGTAAGACTTATTAAACATTCCTTTGCAGGAATGACAGAATCTCTAAACATTCACTCATTGAAAGAACACAGGGATGAAAGCAGTTTTCTTGTAACTGTTGAGGAACATCTTCATATAAAGCTTTTCAAGCATTTCAGTATATGGCATACAGCATGGCCATACCCTTCTTACAAGGAAAGAAGGTTGTGTTTAATAGCTTTCAGGTAGATTATTAGGAGTATTTTTATGTAAGACCTATTGAACGTTTAACTACAGGCATGACTGAATATCTATTACATCCATTCAATGAAAGAACACTATGGTGAAAGTGGCTTGGTTTGACTGTTAAGGAAGATCTTCATTTAAGTCCTTTTCAGCATTTCTGTATATGCCATACTAAATGGCTGTCACTATCTTATGATGAAATTATTCTGTCCTGAACACATCTTGTTGGATTCTATTTAAGAACATCTTCATATAAGACCTTTCTAACATTTAAGTATATGCCATACAGAATGGCTCTCACTTACTTACAATTAAAGGACACTGTGCTAAACCCAGCTTGCTGGTGGCTGCTTGAAACTTCTTCATATAAGACTTATGAAACATTGCACTATAAGCATGACAGGATATATATTATACTTATTTAATAAAAGAAAGTTATTTTTATTCTAGTTTGGTTTTAGCTGAATACGAACACCTTCATATAAGGCTTTTATAATATTTCAACATCTTCATGTAAGACTTATTAAACATTCCTTTGCAGGAATGACAGAATCTCTAAACATTCACTCATTGAATGAACACAGGGATGAAAGCAGTTTTCTTGTAACTGGTGAGGAACACCTTCATATAAAGCTATCTGAAGGGCTATCACTTTATTAAAATGAAAGAGCACTGTGCTTGACCCAGCTTATGGGTAGCTGTTTAGGGACATCTTCATAAAAGACTTATCAAGCACTTCACTACAAATGTGACAGAATATCTATAACATTCATTCATTGAAAGAACACAGTGGCTTTAACAGTTGTCCCAAAACAGCAGAATACACATTCTTCTCAAGTGCACATAGAACATTGTCAAGGATAGACCATATGTGGGAAAATAAAGCAAATCTCAAGAAATTTAAGAAGACTGAAATCATATCAAGCATCTTTTCCAACCACAATGCTATGAAACTAGAAATCACCTACAAGTAAAAGGCTGGGACAGTCACAAGTAAGTGGAGACTAAACAACATGCTATTTAACCATTGGATCAATGAAGAAATCAAAAGAGAAATTAAAAAATACCAATAGACAAATGAAAATGAAAATAAAGCATACCAACTCTAATGGGATGAAGGAAGAGCAGTTCTAAAAGGGAAATATATAGCAATACAGGCCTACCTCAAGAAATTTTAAACAACTCAAATAAGTAACCTTAAACCACATCTAGAAGAACTAGGAGAAGAAGGACAAACAAAGCTCAAGAAATCACGAGATAAATAATAAAAATTAGACCAGAAATAAGTGAAATAAATAAACAGTAGAAAGTATAAATGAAACTGAGTTGGTTCTTTGAGAAGATAAACAAAATAGACAAACTTTAGTCAGACTCACTAAGGAAAAAATAAATAAGGGTCAAATAACATTAGAAACGAAAAAGGAGAAGTTACAATGGCTACCACAGAAATACAAGGAATTATAAGAGTATGCTATGAAAAAACTAGTGTGCCAGCAAATTGGACAACCTAGATGAAATGGATAAATTCTTAGACTCATACCACCTCCCAGAACAAAATCAAGAAGAAATAGAGAATCTGAATAGACCAATCACAAGGAAAGGGATTGAAACAGTAATAAAAAAAAAAACCTCCCAGGGCCAGCCCCATGGCCTAGTGGTTAAGTTTGGCCCAGCTTTGGTTCCAGGGTGCAGACCTACACCACTAAACCACTCATTGGCAGCCATGCTCTCATGGTGAACCACATGCAAAATAAAGGAAGATTGGCACTAATGTTAGTTCAGGGCAATTCTTCCTCATGAAAACAAGTCCTCCCATAAAACAAAAGTCCAAGGCCAGATGGCTTCTTTGGAGAATTTGACTAGACAATCAAGTAAGGTTTAATACCTATCCATAGCAAGCTTTTCCAAAAAGTTAAAGAAGACAGAACACTCCCTAACTCATTCTATGAGGTCAACATTACCATGATACCAAAACCAGAAAAGGACAACACAAATAAGGAAAATTACAGGCCAATATCACTCATTAACGTTGATGCAAAAATCCTCAACAAAATATTGATGAACTGAATATAGCAATACATTAAAAGGACCATACATCATGATCAGGTGGGACTTATATCAGGGATGCAGCGATGGTTCAACGTCCTCAAATCAATCAGTGTGATACATCATATTAACAAAATAAGGAATAAAAATTACATGATCACCTCAACAGATGCAAAATAGCATTTGACAAGACCCAACTTCCATTTACAACAAAAACTCTCAAGAAAATGCGCATAGAAGGAAAGCACCTCAACATAATAAAGGCCATATATGACAAACCTACAGCCAACATCATACTCAATGGGGAAAAAACTGAAAGCCATCCCTCTGAGAAGAGGAACAAGACACAGATGCCCATTCTTCCCACTTCTATTCGAGATAGTACTAGAGGTTTTGGCCAGAGCAATTAGGAAAGAAAAAGAAATAAAAGGTATCCAAATTGGAAAGGAAGAAGTGAAACTCTCATTGTTTGTGGATGACAAGTTTCTATATATAGAAAACCCTAAAGAATCATTCAGAAAACTATTAGAACTAATCAATAACTACAGCAAAGTTGCAGGGTACAAAACCAACTTTCAAAAATCAGTTACATTTCTATACTCTAACAACTAACTGGCAGAGAGAAGTAAAGAATAAAATCCTATTTACAATCACAACGAAAAGAAAAAGTATCTAGGAATAAATTTAACTAAAGAGATGAAAGATCTATACACTGAAAACTATATGGCATTATTCAAAAACATCAAAGAGGACTTAAAGAAATGGAAAGAAATTCCATGCTTATGGATTGGAAGAGTAAACATAATTAAAATGTCCATATTACTTAAAGCAATTACAGATTCAATGCAATCCTAATCAGAACTGCAATGACATTCTTCATGGAAACAGAACAGAGGATCCTAAAATTTATATGTAAAAACAAAAGACCCTGAATAGACAAAGGAATCCTGAGAAAAAGGTCAAAGATGGAGGCATCACAATCGCCGACCTCAATGCTATAGTAATCAAAGCAACATGGTACTGGCACACAAGCAGACACAGAGATCAAAGGAACAGAATTGGAAGCCCAGAAGCAAAACTACATATCAACACAAAGCTAATATTCAACAAAGGAGCCAAGAACATACAATGGAGAAAGCAAAGTCTCTTCAATAAATGGTCTTGGTAAAACTGGACAGCCACATGCAAAAGAATGAAATTAGACCACTGTCTTGCACCGTACTGAAAAATTAACTCCAAGTGGATTAAAGACTTGAATGTTAGACCTGAAACCGTACAACTGCTGGAAGAAAATGTAGGCTGTACACTCTTTGACATCAGTCTTAGCAGCATTTTCTTGAATTTCATGTCTACTCAGACAAGGGAAACAAAAGGAAAAACTAACAAATGGAACAACATCAGACTAAAATACTTCTGTAAGGCAAAGGAAATTATGAACAAAATTAAAAGACAGCCCACCAAAAGGGAGGAAATATTTGTAAGTCATATAGCCAACATGGTACTAATTTCCAAAATATATAAAGAACTCATTCAACTCAACAACAGAAAGATCAAACAATCCTATCAAAAAATGGGCAGAGGATATGAACAGATATTTTTCCAAAGAAGATATACAGATAGCCAACAGGCACATGAAAAGATGTTCAACATCACTAATTATCAGGGAAATGCAAATCAAGACTACAATAAGATACTGCCTTACACCAGTCAGAATGGCTAAAATTACCAAGACAAAGCATAACAAATGTTAGAGAGGATGTGGAGAAAAGGGAACTCTCATACACTGCTGGTGGCAATGCAAACTGGCTCAGCCACTAAGGAAAAGAGTGTAGAGATTTCTCAAACAATTAAAAATACGAATGCCATACAATCCAGATATCCCATTGCTGGGTACTTATCAAACAACTTTAAATCAACAACTCAAAGAGATTTGTGTATCCCTATATATTCATTGCAGCATTATTCACAATATCCAAGACAAGGAAGCAATCCATATGCCCACCAACTGGTGAATGGATAAAGAGGACATGGAGTACATATATAAAATGGAATACTGCTCATCCATAAAAAAATCAATATCATTTCATTTGCAACAACATGTATGGTCCTAGATGGTATTACATTAAGCAAAATAAGCCAGACAGAGAAGGCAAAAACCATATGATTTCTCTCATTTGTGGAAGATAAACAAACATATGGATAAAGAGAACAGAGTAGCGGTTACCAGAGACAAAAGGCACTGTGGGGAGGGTGAAAGGGATAAAGGGCCACATATGTATGGTGATGGATAAAAATAAGACTTTGGTGGTGAACACGATGCAGTCTACAGAAACTGATCAACGATAATATACACCCAAAATTACACAATGTTATAAACCATTATAACCCAAATATAATAATTTTAAAAAATACTATTTGTTAAACTAAAACGCAATAAATTTACCTTATTTCAAAAAAAAAGAGAACACTATGATGAAACAAGCTTTTGTAGCTCTTTATGAACATTTGCATATAAGACATCAAAAATTTCCCTATTGATCTGACAGAATATCTATAACACTCATTCAGTGAAAGAACACTGTGGTGAACCATCTCATTTGCAGCTGTTTAGGAACATCTTCAAATAAGTCATTTCAAACTTTTCAGGCTGTGCCATACATAAAAGCTATCACTTTTTCTTTAAAATGAAAGAACACTGTTCTGAACCTAGCTTGCCAGTACCTATTCACAAACTTCTTTAAAAACTTATTAAACATTTCACTACAAGAATGACAGAATTACATATAACATTCATTAAATGAAAGAACACTATTGTGAAGCCAGCTTGCTTGTACCTCTTTAGGAACGTCTTCATATAACACTTAAACATTTCCCTACAGACATGACAGAATATCAGTAACATTCATTCACTCACAGAACACAGTGGTGATACTGGCTGGTTTGTACCTGTTAAGGAAAATCTTCATTTAAGTCTTTCAAGCTTTTCAGTATATGTTGTACAGAATGACTATCATTCTCTTGCAATGAAAGAACACCGTGCTGACACCAGAATATCTACAACATTCACTGAAACAACATTGTAGTGAAACTTTCTTATAGTTGTTTATGAACATGTTCATACAAGACATTTCAAACAAATGTATATGCTGTACAGAATGGCTATCAAATTCTTACTGTGGAAGAACACTATTCTGAACCAAGGTAGCAGGTAGCTATTTATGATCATCTTTATATGACTTAGCAAACATTTCACTAGAGACATAACAGATGATCTATAACCTTCTTTCACTGAGAGAACACTATAGTGAAACCATCTTGCCTGTAGCTGTTTAGGAATATCTTCCTATAAAACATTTCAGACTTTTCAGTATAAGCCTCACAGAAAGACTATCGCATTCTTACAGTGTAAGTACACTGTGGTTAAGCCAGTTTGCTTGCTGCTCTTCAGGAACATCTTAATAAAACACAACAAATAATTGACTACAGGCATGAAAGAATATCTAACATCCATTCACTGAAATGACACTGGTCAAATCATGTTGATTGTAGCTGTTTAGAAACATCTTCTTATAAGACATTTCAAACATTTCTGCATATGCCTTACAAAATAGTTATCATTTTCTTCCAATGAAAAAACACATTGGTGAACCATCTTGCTTGGAGCTGTACAAGAAGTTCTTCATAGAAGATAGCTCACACATTTCAGTATATTCCCTGCAGAATAGATGTTACTTTCTTACCTTGATTGTACACTCTGGCTGACAAATCTTAAGTAGATGTGTAAGAAAATCTTCATATAAGATGTATGAAACATTTCACATAGGCAGCACAGAATATTTACAACATTCATTCATTGAAAGAGCATGCTGTTTTAACTGTCTTTGTTGTAGCTATTTCAGAATATCTTCATATAAGACTTACCAACATTTCACTAAAGGTATGAGAGAATTTCTATAACATTTATTCAATGAAATAACACTGTGGTTAAACCATCCTACTCATGGCTGTTTAGGAACATCTTCTTAGGAGACAATTCAAATATTTCAGTATAAGCCTTACAGAATGCCTATCACTTTGTAGGAATGAAAGAACACTGCAGTGAAAACATCTTGCTAGAGGCTGCTTAGGGTCATCTTCATATAAGAAGTTTCATACATTTCAATAGCTGCCTTTCAGAACGGTTATCATTTTCTTAGAATGAAAGATCATTGTGGTGAAACCATCATGCTCATAGCTGTTTACGTACGTTTTCATATAAGACTTATCAAACATTTCAATCTATGCATGAATGAATATCTGTAACATTCATTCACTAAAATAACACTTTGATGAAACCATCCTGCTTGTAGCTGTGTAGGAAGGAACACTTTATTGTGAGGCAATTCGAATATTTCAGTATATGCCTTATAGAATGACTATCATTTTCTTACAATGAAAGAATAGTCGTGAAAATATCTTGCTTGAAGTTGCTTAGGAACATTTTCATACAAGACATTTCAGTACATTCCTTACACATCAGCTATCACTTTCTTACAATGAAAGAACACTACAATTAAACCACCTTGCTTTTATCTGTTAGGAACATCTTCATACAAGATCTGTCAAACATTTCACTATAGGTGGGACAGAATATCTATTACATTGATTCATTGAAAGAATACTCTGGTTAAACTGTATAGCTTGTAGCTGTTTAGGAACATATTCCTATAAGACATTTAAATCATTTCAGTATATGCTTTAAAAAATGGCTATTACTTTCTTAAACTGAAAAAACACTGTGTGAAACCATTTTGCTTGTAGTTGTTTAGAAACATCTTCATAAAAGACACTTCAAACAGTTATTATTGCCTTACAGAATGGCTATCACTTTCTTACACTGAAAGAACACTCTGGTTAAACCGTCTTGCTTGTGACTGTTTAGGAACATTTTCATATGAAATCACTACAGACATGAGGGAATATCTATAACATTCATTCACTGAAAGAATATTGTGATTAAATGATCTTGTTTGGAGCCGTTTATGAACATGTTCATATGACATAAAACATTTCATTACAGAACTGAGAAAATATCTACAGCATACATTCACTGAAAGTACACATTTTAAACCATCTTCCTTGTAGGTCTTTAGGAAAATCTTCATACAAGACATCAAACATTTTACTACAGGCATGAGAGAATATCAATAACATTCATTCACTGAAAGAACACTGTGGTTAAACTATTCTCGTAGCTGTTTGGGAACATCTTCTCATAAGACAGTTCAAACAATTCCATATATGCCTACAGAACAACTATCACTCTCTTACAGTAAAGCAACACTGTGGCAAAACAATATAGCTTGTAACTGTTTAAGGAAATCTTAATATAAGACATTTTGAACCCATCAGTAAATGCCTTACATACAGGTATCATTTTTTTTTTACAATGAAATAACTTCTCAGTTAAACAGTCTTGTTTATGGCTGTTCAGGAAAAAAATCATATGACTTATCAAACATGTCACTACAATTATGAGAGAATATCTGTAACATTCATTCACTGAAAGATCATTGTGGCTAAACAATATTGCTTGTAGCTGTTTAGGAACATCTTAAGAGAAATTTCAAATATTTCAGTATATGACTACAGAACAGCTATTACTTTTGTAAATGAAAGGATGCTGTGATGAAACCAATTTCTGGTAGCTTCTTAGAAACATCTTTATAGAGGACAGCGTCAAGATGGTGACATAGGAGGACTCTGAATTCACCTCCTCCCATGGACAGAATAAATTTACAACTACTCTTGGAACAATTATTATTAAGAGAGAACAGAAAACTGGCTAAAAAGAATCCTGACAATAAGGGACAGTTCTGATTGAGGTGGAAGATACAGAAATCCACTTCTGGAGAGAAAAAAGCAACGTTTGAGCTGCAATGCTTCATGGCAGGCTGGGAGTAACCTTAAACTATGAAGGCTTCTCTGGAGGAGTCAGGGATCTGAGTGGGAGAGCATTACCAAAATAAGCAACTTTTGGTCTCAGTACAACCGAGACAAGTGTTATAATACTTGCCTTTCTGGCAATTAACTACAACAGGGAATACCCTGAGAAAAGTTATTGGATATAAGGGTAAAAAAAAGCCCGCTCTTAAAGGGCCCACACATAAATTCATCCATTTCAGAAAGCAATCTAAAATCATGAGAAAGAAAGGTACACAGTCCTTTGGTGAAAAGATACAAAGAGACTCAACTGATATGCTCTAGGTGCATCTCAATGAGAGGCAAGACCTTTCCAGGGACTTAAGATTGGTGGCAGCCATTATTGTGACCTAGTGCAAGCATGCTAACACAGATGCTGTCAGACAATATTGGAGTACCTTCCCTGGCCTGTTAGACCATGGGAATGCCACACCCACTAGAGTACTAATTTAATCCAGCTCAGCCAGGGTGGGCAGCCCACCCTAGGGACTGGCCCCAGCCAACAGCAAGCCCTTGGGCAACTTGTGGGCCAATATAGGTGGAGTGCCTGAAACCTATGTAACTGGGCAAGTGGGTCTGCCTCAGTAGGGTAGGGTGTACATGAGTGGTGGGCCTGCATTGGTGGAGTGTGTGGCACCTCTGCAGTGGGTGACTGGGTCCAATTCAGTTTTTCAGGTCACATACATGGGGCAAGAAGGTGTTCATGGAGCATGTAGCCCTGAAGGGGGTGGAACCTGACAGCTGCAGCAGACTTGTGCTTGTCAAAAAACCACATAGGGGACTTGCCCCACTTCTCAATCTTGAAACAATTAGGTACTCCCATGCCTGGGGCTGGGCCCACTCAGCAGTAACAATGAGAGAGCTGACAACAGCCTCCTAGGCCAGAGGCCTACAACAATTGTAATCCCCTGAGTCTAGCAACCAATAATGCTGGAGGTCTACTCACTTAACAGAAAAACTGCAACAGGAATGTGCTATTAGAACTTGCATCCAACTATGCTGGGGCTCCCCATGCCTGATAAAGTGGCTGAAAGGATGATAGCAGCCACACACAGCTGAGCATAACAACCAGCAAGCTATGGGGACAGCCTAGCCTCCTTGGGTACCTGCAGCAAGAGCAACACTGCCATAAAATAAGGACACGTAAACCACAAAGGGAAAAACCCTGGAACATCGGGAACTGGTGATTAAAGGAAAGCACACTACTGGACCTCATAGGGAATCTTGTACACAAGGCCACGTCTCCAAACTGGGAGATGTAGCTGATGTAACTAATACATAGATATAAGCACAGAGAAGGAGGAAAATGAGGAGACAAAGGAATATGTTCCAAGTAAAGGAACAGAACAAAACCCCAGAAAAAGAACTAAATTGAACAGAAATAAACAATCTACCTGACAAAGAGTTCAAAAAAATAGTCATAAAGATGCTCATTGGTCTCAGGAGAAGAATGGATGAACTCAGTGAGAACTTCAACAAAGAAGTGGAAAATACAAAAAAGAACAAATCAGAAATTAAGAATACAATACTGGAAATGAAAAATTCTCTACAGGGTCTCAATAGCAAAGTATATGATATGAAGAATGGATTAGCAAGCTGGATGAAAGACTAGAGGAAATAACCCAGCCTGAACAAACAAAAGAAAAAAGAATTTAAAAGAATGAAGACAGTATAAGAGACAACTGGGACAACATCAAGAACAGTAATATCTGTGTTATAGGAGTCCCAGTGAGAAGAGAGAGAAAAAAGGGCAGAGAATCTATTTGAAGAAATAATGGCTGAAAACTTTTCTAACCTAAGGAAGGAAGCAGACATCCAGGTACAGGAATCACAGACAGCACAAAACAAGATAAATCCAAAGAGGCCCACACCAAGACACATTATAATTAAAATGTATACTATTAAAGATACAGAGAGAATTTTAAAAGTCACAAGAGAAAGACAACAAGTTACATACAAAGGAAACTCCATACTTCTATCAGCTGGCTTCTCAGCAGAAAACTTACAGGCTACAAAGGAGCAGCACGGTATATTTAAAATGCTGAAAGGAAAACACCTACAGCCAAGAATACTCTCCCTAGCAAGGTTATCATTCAGAATAGAAGGAGAGATAAAGACTTCCCCAAACAAGCAAAAGCAAATAATTTAACTCCAAGAAACCAGCTTTACAAGAAATGCAAAAGGGACTTATTTAAGTGAGAAAGAGAAGAACACAAATAAGAATAAGAAAATTATCAAAAAAGAAGACAATAAAATCACCAGTAAAGGCAACTATATGGTAAATGTAGCAGATAACCACCTATGAAGATAATACGAAGGTCAAAATACAACAGTACAAAAGTTATCTATTTCCATGACAAGAGGGTAATGGATACACATACATACAAAAAGAGGTTAGATAAAGGGGTGGAGTAAAAGAGTAGAGCTTTTAGCAAATGTCAAACTAAAGAGATCATCAACTTAATATAAACTGATATATACATAGGTTATTATCTATGAACCTCATGGCAATCACAAACCAGAAACCTATAACAAATATAGAAAAAATTAAGAGAAAGGAACCCAAACATAATACTAAACAAAGCCATCAAACCACAAGGGAAGAAGAAAGGGACGGAGAAGAACTACTAAAACACCCATAAAAATAACAAAATGGCAATAAGTACATTCTTATCAATAGATACAATAAATGTCAATGAGCTAAATGCTACAATCAAAGACATAGGGTGGCTGATTGGATAAAAAAACAAGACCTATATATATGCTGCACACAAGAGACACACTTCAGACCTAAAGACACTCACAAACTGAAAGTGAGGGATGGAAAAAGATACTCCATGCAAATTGCAATGAAAAGAAAGCTGGGGTAGCAATACTTATCTCAGACAAAAGAGACTTTAAAACAAAAACTGCAACAAGATACAAAGAAGGGCACTACATGATAATAAGGGGAACAATCCAACAAGAAGATACAGTACTTGTAAATATCTATGCACCTAATATAGGAGGACCTAAATATAAAAGTGATTATTAACAGACCTAAAAGGAGAAATAGACAGCAACACAATAATAATAGGAGACTTTAACACTCCACTTTCACCAATGGATAGATCATCCAAACAGTAAATCAATAAGGAAATATTGGCCTTCAATAATAAATTAGACCAGCTGGACGTAGTAGATATATACCAAACATTGCATCCAACAACCTCAGAGTACACATTTTTTTCAAGAGGACATGGAACATTCTCCAGGATAGATGGCATATGAGGCCACAAAAAAGTCTCTATAAATTTAAGAACATTGAAATAAACCAAGCATATTTTCTGACTACAATGGTATGAAACTAGAAGTCAACTATAAGAAGAAAATTGGAAAAACCACAAATATGTGGAGATCAAACAAAATGCTACTAAACAACGATTGGGTCAATGGATAAATCAACGGAGAAATTAAAAAAATACCTGGAGACAAAGGAAAATGAAAATACAACATGCCAAAATTTATGGAACATAGCAAAAGTGATTCTAAGAGTAAAGTTTGTAGCAATATAGGCCTACCTCAACAAACAAGAAAAATCTCAAATAAACAATCTAACAGTGCACCCAATGGAACTGGAAAAAGAGGAACAAACAGGGCCCAAAATCAGTAGAAAGAAGGATATAATGAAAAGAGCAAAAATAATTGAAATAGAGTCTAAAAAAATAGAAAAAATCAATGAAATCAAGAGCCATTCTTTGAAAAGATAAATAAACTTGATAAAACTTTAGCTAGGCTTACCAAGAAAATAAGAGAGAGTGCTCAAATAAATAAATCAGAAATGAAAGTAAAATCAGAAACGAAAGAAGAGAAATTGCAACAGACCTAAAAAATACAAAAGATTATAAGAGAATACTATGAAAAGCTGTATATCAACAAATTGAATAAGCTAGAAAAAAATAGATAAATTCTTAGAATCATGAAAGCTTCCAAAACTGAATCAAGAATAAATAGAGAAATTGAATAGACCAGTCACAAGTAAGGAAATTGAAACAGTAATGAAAAACATACCCCAAAATAAAAATCCAGGACCAGATGGCTTCCATGGTGAATGCCAGCAAACATTCAGATAAGAAATGGTGCCTATCCAGATCAAACTCTTACAAAAAATTGAAGAGGAGGCAAAGCTTCCTAACTCATTCCACAAAATCAACCTTACCTTGAAACCAAAGCCAAACAAGGAAGACACAAAACAGAAAATTACAGGCCAATATCACTGATGAGCATCAATGCAAAAATCCTTAACAAAATACTAGCAAATCAAATACAAAAATATGAAAAATATCATGCACCATGACAATTGGAAGTAATTCCAGTGATGCAGGGATGGTTTAACATCTGTAAATCAGAGTGATACACCACATTAAAAAAATGAAGAAGAAAAATCACATGGTCATCTCAACAGATGTAGAGAAATCCCTTGACAAGATAGAGCATACATTTATGATTTTAAAAAACTCTGAATAAAATGGGTATAGAAAGAAAGTAGTTCAACATCATAAAGGCCATATATGACAAACCCACAGCTAATATTCTCAATGATGAAAAACTGAAATCTATCCATCTAAAACAGGAACCAGACAAGGGTGTCTTATTCCATCACTCTTATTTAACGCAGTATTGGAAGTCCTACCAGATCAATGGCAAGACAAAAAATAAATAATGGGATCAAAATTGGAAAGTAAGAAGTGAAACCGCCACTTTTTGCAGATGACATGATTTTATATATAGAAAACCCCAAAGGATCCACAAAAGATTTTAGAAATAGTAAATGAATATGGTAAAGTTACAGGATACAAAATCAACCTACAAAAATGAATTGCTTTTCTATACACTAAGAATTGATTAGTAGAAAGAGAAATTAAGAATATAATCCCATTTACAATTGCAACAGAAAGAGTACAATACCTAGGAATAAACTTAACCAAAAAGGTGAAAGACCTACACTGAAACCTGTAAAACATTATTAAAAGAAATAGAAGAAGACACAAAGACATAGAAAGATATTTCATGTTCTTGGATTGGAATAATTTATATAGTTAAAATGTCCAGACTTTCTAAAGCAATCTACAGATTCACTGCAATCCTTATCAAAGTTCCAATGACATTTTTCACAAAGCAAAGAATCTTAAAATTTATATGGAACAATAAAAGACCCCAAATAGCCAAAGGAATCCTGAGAAAAAAGAACAAAGCTGGAGGTATCATACTCTCTGACTTCAAGATATACTCCAAACCTACAGTAATCAAAACAGCATGGTACTGGCACAAAACCAGACTCACAGATCAATGTAACAGAATTGAAAGCCCCAAGTAAAACCACACATCTATGGACAGCTAATTTTCAACGAGGGAGCCAAGAATGTAAAATGGAGAAAGGAAAGTCTCTTCAATAAGTGGTGTTGGGAAAACTGGACAGCAACATGGAAAAGAATGGAAGTAGACCGTTATCTTACGCCACACGCAAAAATTAACTCAAAATGGATTATAGACTTGAACATAAGACCTGAAACTACAAAACTTCTAGAAGAAAACCTAAGCAGTTCACTATTAGATGTTGGTCTTAGCAGCATATTTTCAAGTACCAGATCTGACTGGGCAAGGGAAACAATAGAAAAAATAAATGCATGGGACTACATCAAGCTAAAAAGCTTCTGCACAGAAAAGAAAATCAACAAAAATAAGACAACCTAACAATTGGGAGAAGATATTTGCAAACCGTATATCTGATAAAGGGTTAATATCCAAAATATATAGAGAACTCCTACATCTCAACAACGAAAAACTAACAACCCAATTAAAAAATGGTCAGGGGCCAGCCCTGTGGCACAGTGGTTGAGTTCACACATTCCACTTCTGTGTCACTAATTATGAGGGAAATGCAAATCAAAATTCCAGTGAGATACTACCTCACACCCATCAGAATGGCTATAATTAACAAGTCTTGGAGAGGATGTGGGGAAAATGGAACTCTCATACACTACTGGTGGGAATACA
Organism: Equus asinus; assembly: GCF_041296235.1. NCBI lineage: Eukaryota > Metazoa > Chordata > Mammalia > Perissodactyla > Equidae > Equus > Equus asinus. The sequence goes on from NC_091818.1 coordinate 8,378,660, forward strand.
AACCAGTGCAGTCACTATGAAGAACAGTATGGACATTCCTCAGAAACTTAAGAATAGAACTTCCGTACAATCCAGCTATTCCACTGATGGGTATTTATCCAAAGGACATAAAAACATGAATGAATAAAGATATATGCACCCTATGTTCACTTCAGCATTATTCACAATAGCCAAGACTCGAAAAAACACTTAGTGACCATCAAGGGATGAATAGATAAAGAAGATGTGGTCTACGTACACAATGGAATACTACCCAGCCATAAAAAAGGGTGAAATATGGTGATTTGTGACAACATGGATGTGCCTTGAGGGTATTATACTAAGTGAAATAAGTCAGAGGGAGAAAGTGAAATACCATATGATCTCACTCATTAATAGAAGATAAAAACAACAACAAAGTAACATAGAGACAGAGATTGCATTGATGGTTACCAGAGGGTGAAGGGAGGGAGGAAGGTGAAAGGGATGATTAGGCACACGTGTATCATGGTGGATTGTAGGCAGTCTTTGGGTTATGAGCATGATGTAATCTACACAGAAATTCAAATATAGGGTTGCACAACCGAAGTTTGTATAATGTTATAGACCAATGTTACCACAGTAAAAAACAAAGATAAACCAAAATTGAATAAATAAATAAAAAGAAACTTCTTTATATGAGAATTATCAACATTTCACTACAGCAGTGAGAGAATATAACATTCATTCACTGAAACAACACGGGTTAAACCATGTTGCTTGCATTTGTTTTAAAAATATCTTCTTAAAACACATTTTTAAAACTTCAATATATGCCTTGTGGAATGGCTATCATGTTTTCACAATGAAGGAACACTATGGTGAAACCACGTTGCTCAAAGTTGTTTAAGAACAACTTCACATAAGTAATTTCAAACATTTCTTTACAGGCCTGAGGGAATATCTGTAATATTCATTCACTGAAAGAACAATGTGATTAATCCATCCTCCTTGTAGCTGTTCAGGAGCAACTTCTTATGAGACAATTCAAACACGTCAGTGTAGTCTGGAAAAAAGGCTATCAGCTTCTTACAATAAAAGAACACTGTGGTGGAATCATCTTGCTTGAAGCTGTTTACCAACATGTTCATATAAGACACTTCAAAATTTCAGTATACGCCTTTCAGAACAGCCGTCATTTTCTTAGATTGAAAGGAAACTTTGGTGAAATCTTGTTGCTTGTAGCTCTTTAGGAACATTTTCATATAAGACTTATCACACATTTCAACATATGCATGAGAGAATATCTATAACATTCATTAACTGAAAAAACACTGTGGCTAAGACTTCCTGTTTGTAGTCATTTGGGAACATTTTCTTAGAGACAACTCAAACATTGCATTACATGCCTTATAGAATGACTGTTACTTTCGTACAATGAAAGATCACTGTCATGAAAACATCTTGCTTTAAGTTGCTTAGTAACATTTTTATTTAAGACATTTCAAATATTTCAGTGTAGACCTTACAGAGTGGTTGTCACTTTCTCAAAATGAAAGAACACTGTGGAGAAACCATCTTGCTTGTAGCCGTTTAAACACATCTTTATATAAGACTTATCAAACTTTTCACTGCAGATGTGAGAGAGTGTAACATTCATTCACCCAAAAAATACTGTGATTAAACAACATTGCTGGGAGCTGTTTAGGAACATATTCTAATAAAACATTTCAAATATTTCCGTGTATGTGGTACAGAATGGCTGTCACTTTCTTACAATGAAAGAACACTGTGATGAATCTGTCTTGATTGTTGCTGTTTAGGAATATCTTCACTTAAGGCATTTAAAACACTGAGTAAATGCCTTACAGAGCAGGTTTCCATTTCTTACAATGAAAGAACACTGTGGTTAAACCATCTTGCACATAGCTGTTTAGGAACATCTTCATATAGGACTTATCAAACACTTCACTATAGGCAGGGTGGAATATCTGTAAAATTCCTTCACTGAAAGATAAAACTTTGGTTAAACCATCTTGCTTGCAGCTGTTTAGGAACAGCTCCCTATAAGACCTATCAAACTTTTCATTACAGGTATTAGAGAATATATATAACACTCATTTACATAAAGAGCCTTGTGTTTAAAAAACATCTTCTTGTAGCTTTTTAGGAAGCTCTTTGTGTAAGCATTATGAAATATTTCAGTGCATTTGTGAGAAAATGTCATAACACTCTCACTGAAAGAACACTATGGTTAAACCATCTTGCTTGGAGCTGTTTAGGAACATCTTCATATAAGAGTTGCAAAACATTTCAATACAGGATTGAGAGAATATCTGTAACATTCTTTCACCGAAAGTACATGTGTTTAAACAATTTTCATTGTAGGTGTTTAGGAACATCTTTGTACAAGACTTTTAAAACATTTTACTACATGCATGATAGAATATCAATAACATTCATTCAATGCTAGAACACGGTGGTTAAACCATGCTACTTGTAGTTTTAGGAACATCTCATAAAACATTTCAAACATTTCTGTATGTGCCTTATAGAACACGTAACACTTTCTTACATTGAAGAAACACTGTGGTTAAACCAGGTTTATTTTAGCCGTTTGGGAACATCTTCTTATAAGACATTTTTTAAATTTCAGAATATATCTACTGAATGGATCTTTCTTTCATGAATGTTAGAACACTGTGGTGAAACCATCTTACTTGTAACTGCTGAAAAACATCTTCATATAAGACATCAAACATTTCACTACAGATGTGAGAGAATGTAACATTCATTCACTAAGAGAACACTGTGGTTAAACAATGTTGCCGGTACTGTTTAGGAACATATTCTAATAAGACATTTCAAATATTTCAGGATATGCCTTACAGAACGGATATCACTTTCTTACAATGAAGGAACAGTGTGGTGGCTCAATATTGCTTGTAAGTGTTTAGGGACATCATAATATAAGATATTTCAAGCATTTCAGTAAATGCTTTACAAAGCCCCTGTCAGTTTCTTACAATGAAAGAACACCATCTTGCTTGTAGCTGTTTAGGAATATTTCCATTGTAAGACTTATCAAACATTGCACTATAGGCATGAGACCATATCTATAACATCCATTCACTGACATAGTACTTTGATTAAACCATCATGCTTGTAGCTGTTTAGAAACATCTTCTTATAAGACAATTCAAACACAGCAATTTATGCCTTATTGAACGACTATCACCTTCTTACAAAGAAGGAACACTGTTGTGAAAACATCTTGCTGGAAGCTGCTGAGGAAAGTCTTCATATGAGACATTTCAAACATTTAAGTATATGCCTTGCAGAGTGGCTGCCACTTTCTTACAATGAAAGAACACTGTGGCAAACCACCTTGCTTGTAGCTGTTTAGGAACATCTTCTGATAAGACATTTTTATCATTTCAGTATCTGACTTACAAAAAGGTATAACTTTTCTTTTGCTTTTACTGTACTTTTTAAAACTGAGGTTATATTAGTTTATAACATTTAAATTTCAGGTGTACATCTGTATATTTTGATTTTGTGTATATTACTTCATGTTCACCACTCAAAGATGAATTACTATCCATCAGCATACACACATGCCCAGTGATCTCTTCCTCCCTCCACCCTTCCCCTCTGATAACCAACAATCTAATCTCTGTATCTGTGTTTGGTTGATGTTGCTATTGTTGTTTTTATCTTCTATTTATAAGCAAGGTCATATGGTGTTGGACTTTCTCCCTGTGACTAATTTCACTTAGCATAATACCTTAAAGGTCCATCCATGTTGTCACAAATGGCCACATTTTATCATTTTTTATGGCTCCATAGTATTCTACTGTGTATCTATACCACATCTTCTATATCCATACGTCCCTTGATGGGCACTTAGGGTGTTTCCAAGTCTTGGATATTGTGAATAATGCTGCAATGAACATAGGGTGCATCTATCTTTACACATTCATGTTTTCCTATTCTTTGGATAAATATCCAGCAGTGGAATAGCTGGATCATATGGTACTTCTATTCTTAATTTTTTGAGGAATCTCCATACTGTTTTCCATAGTCACTACACCAGCTTGCATTTCCATCAGCAATGTAGGATACTTCCCTTTACCTACATCTTCTCCAAGACTTGTCATTTCTTCTCTTGTTAATTATAGCCATTCTGATGGACATGAAGTGATATTTCATTGTAGTTTTGATTTGCATTTCCCTAATAATTACTAATGTTGAACAACTTTTCATGTTCCTGTTGGCCATCTGGATATCTTCTTTGGAAAACTGTCTTTTCAGATTTTCTCCCATTTTTTAATTGGGATGTTAGTTTTTTTGTTGTTGAGATGTATGAGTTCATTGGATATTTTGGATATTAACCCCTTATCAGATATATGGTTTATAAATGTCTTCTCCCAGTTGTTAGGTTGTGTTTTTGTTTTGTTGATGGTTTCCATTGCTGTGGAGAAGCTTTTTAGTTTTATTTGGTCCCATTTGTTTATTGTTTCTAGTGTTTCCCTTGCCTTGTCATACATGGTTCTTGAAATTTACTGATAAGACCAAAGTCTAAGAGCATACTGCTTATCTTTTCTTCTAGAAGTCTTATGATTCCAGTCTTACAGTCAAGTCTTTAATCCACTTTTGAGTTAATTTTTGTGTATGGGGTAAGATAATGGTCTAGTTTTATTCTTTTCATGTGGCTGCCCAGTTTTCCCAACACCATTTATTGAAGAAACTTTCCTTTCTCCATGGTGTGTTCTCTGCTCCGTTGTCAAAAATTCACTGTTCATAGATGAGCGGTTTTATTTCTGGGCTTTCAATTCTGTTCCATTGATCTGTGTGTCTGTTTTTGTGACAGTGCCATGCAGTTTTGATTACTAAGGCTTTGTAGTGTATTCTTAAATCAGGGAGTGTGATGTATCAAGCTTTGTTGTTTTTCTTAGGATTCCCTTGGCTATTCAGGGCCTTTTGTTGTTCCATTTAAATTTTATGACTCTTTGCTCTATTTCTGTGAAAAATGTCATTGTAACTTTGATAAGGATTGCATTGAATCTGTAGATTGCTTTAGGAAGTACGGACATTTTAACTATGTTAATTTTTCCAGTTCAAGAGTGTGAAATATCTTTCCATGTCTTTGTGCTTTCTATTTCTTTTGACAAAATTTTACAATTTTCAGTGTACTGGTCTTTCACCTTTTTGGTCAAGTTTATTCCTACGTATTGCATTCTTTCTGTTGCAATTGTAAATAATATTGTATGCTTAATTTCTCTTTCTACTACTTTGTTGTCACTGTATAGAAATGCAACTGATTTTTGTATGTTGATATTGTATCCTGCAAATTGACTGTATTCATTTACTATTTCTGGAAATTTTTGTTGAATTCTTTAGAGTTTTCTATATATAAAATGATGTCATCTGCAAATAGTCATAGTTTCACTTCTTTTCCAATTTGGATTCTTTTTCTTTCTTTTTCTTGACTGATTGCTCCACGTAGGACTGCCAAGGTTATATTAAATAAGAGTGGTGAAAGTGGGCATCCTTATCTGGTTCCTGTTCTTAGATGGATAGTTTTCAGTTTTTCTCCATTGAGAATGATATTAGCCGTGGGTTTGCCATTTATGGCCTTTTTATGTTGACTTGCTTTCCTTCTATACCTATTTTATTCTGAGTTTTTATCATAAATGGATGCTGTATCTTGTTAAATGCTCCCTCTGCATCTATTGAGATGATCATGTGATTTTTGTCTTCCTTTTGTTAATGTGGTGTTTCACTTTGATTGATTTGCAAATGTTGAACCATTTCTGCATTCCTGGAATAAATCCCACTTGATCATTGTGTATGACCTTTTTAATGTATTGTTACATTCAATTTGCTAGTATTTTGTTGAGGATTTTTGCATCAATGTTCATCAGTGATATTGGCCTGTAATTTTCTTTTTTTGTGTTGTTCTTGTCTGGTTTTGGTAGTAAGGTAACGTTGGCCTTGTAGAATGAGTTAAGAAGATTCTCGTCCTCTTATTTTTTGAAAGAGCTGGAAATTGATAGGTATTATGTCTTCTTTTAATGTTTGGTAGAATTCACCAGGGAAGCCATGTATTCCTGGACTTTCATTTTCTGGGAGGTTTTTGATTACAGTTTCCATCCCTTACAGGTGGTTGGTCTATTCAAATTTTCCATTTCTGCTTGATTCAGTTTTGAAACGTTGTATGATTTTAAGAAGTTATCTATTATTTCTAGTTTATCCAATTTATTGGTGTATAGCTTTTCATATACTCATAATCTTTTATATTTCTGAGGTTTTCATTGTAATTTTCTCCTCTTTCATGTCTGATTTTATTTATTTGAGCATTCTCTCTTATTTTTATGATGATTCTGACTAAGGATTTGTCCATTTTGTTTACCTTTTCAAAGAACCAGCTCTTATTTTCATTGATTCTTTTCTATTGTTCTTTAGCCTTTATTTTATTTGTTTCTGCTCTTATTTTTATTATTTACTTCCTTCTACTGCTTTTGGGCTTTACTTGTTCTTCTTTTTCCAGTCCTGTTATGTGCACTGTTAGATTTTTTGAGATTTTTCTTGTTTGTTTAGGTAGGCTTGCATTGCTATAAACTTCCCTCTTAGAACCACTTTTGCTGTATCCCATAAATTTTGGCAAGTTGTATTTTCATTTTTATTTGTCTCCAGGTATTTTTCTATTTCTCCTTTGATCATATCATTATTCAGTAGCATTTTGGTTAATCTCCACATTTTTGTGGTTTTTCCAATTTTCTTCCTGTAGTTGATTTCTAGGTTCATACCATTGTGGTCAGAAAGGATGCTTGGTATTATTTCAATCTTCTTAAATTTATTCAAACATTTTATGGCCTAAGATGTGATCTATACTGGAGAAAGTTCTATGTCCATTTGAAAAGAATGTGGGTTCTGTTCCATATATACCTACTAAGTCCATCTGGTTTAATGTTTCATTTAAGGCCAAAGTTTCATGATTGATTTTCTGTTTGGATGATCTATCCTTTGATGTAGGCGGAGTATTAAAGTCCTTTAAAATTATTTCGTTGTTGTCTATTTCTCCTTATTTATGCTAATAATTACTTTATATATTTAGGTGCTCTTATGTTGGATGCATAGACATTTACCTGTGTTGTATCCTCTTGTTGGATTGTTCCCTTTATCATTACATAGTGCCCTTCTTTGTCTCTTGTTACAGTTTTTGTTTTAAAGTCTCTTTTGTCTGAGATAAGTATCGCTACCCCAGCTTTCTTTTCATTGCAATTTGCATGGAGTATCTTTTTCCATCCCTCACTTTCAGTTTATGAGTGTCTTTAGGTCTGAAGTGTGTCTCTTGTGTGCAGCATATATATAGGTCTTGTTTTTTATCCAATCAGCCACCCTATGTCTTTGATGGTAGCATTTAGTCTATTGACATTTAAAGTACCTATTTATAAGTATGTACTTATTGCCATTGTGTTACTTTTTTTCTGGGTGTTTTAGTTATTCTCTGTTCCGCTCTTCTTCTCTTGCTCTCTTCCCTTATGGTTTGATGGATTTATTTAGTATTATGTTGGCTTCCTTTCTCTAAATTTTTTGTGTATTTATTATAGGTTTCTGGTTTGTGATTACCATGAGGTTCATATATAATAATATATGTATATATAGCCATCTATATAATGTTGATGGTCTCTTAAGTTTGACCTCTTGCTAAAAGCTCTACTTTTTACTCCCTTTCTCCCACATTCTATATTTTTGCTATCATATTTAACCCCTTTTTTGTGCATGTGTATCTGTTATCCTCTTATCATGGAAATAATTTTAGCAATCTTGTCTTTTGACCTTCATGTTCACTTCATAGGTGGTTGATCTGCTACCTGTATTGTATATATGCCTTTAACAATGATTTTCTTGTTTGGTTTTGTTGATAAATTTTTTATTCCTATCTGTGGTTTTTGTCTTTTCCACTTAAATAAGTCCCTTTAGCATTTCTTGTAAGACTGGCTTATTGATATTAAACTCGTTTAGTTTTGGCTTGTCTGGAAAACTGTTTATCTCTCCCTCCATTCTGAATGATAACCTTGCCAGGTAGAGTATTCTTGTGTAGGCTTTTTCCTTTAAGCACTTTAAATAAGTCACATCACTCCCTTCTAGCCTGTAAGGTTTCTACTGAGAAGTCAGTGGATAGACTTACGGGATTTCCTTTCTATGTAACTTATTGCCTTTCTCTTGCAGCTTTTAGGATTTTCTCTTTGTCTTTAGTTCTTGTCATTTTGATTATCATTTGTCTTGGTGTGGTCCTCTTTGGGTTCTTCTTGTTTGGTGCTCTCTGTGTTTCCTGTCTCTGGATGTCTGTTTCCTTCCTTAGGTAGGAGGGTTCAGCAATTATTTCTTTGAATGGCTTCTCTACCTCTTTGTCTCTCTTCTTCTCCTTCTGAGACACCTAATAAAGAAGTTATTGCACTTGATGTTGTCCCAGATGTCCCTTAGACTGTCCTCATTCTTTTTATTTTTTCTGTTCAGCTTGGGTGATTTCCTCTGGTCTTTCACCCAGCTCACTGATCTGTTCTTTTGTATCATCTATGCTGCTATTGATATCCTCTAGTGAATTTTCCCTTTCCTTTATTTTATTCTTTAGTTCTAGTTGGTTCTTTCTTATATTTTCCAATACTTTGTTCAATTTTTCACTATGTTCATCTATTCCTCTTCCAAGATTAGTGAGCATCCTTATCATGATTAGTTTGTACTTTTTATCAAGTAAGTTATTTGTCTCTGTTTCATTTAGTTCTTTTTCAGAGGATTTGCCCTGTTCCATATTTGGAAGATATTCTTTTGTCTCCTTATTTTGCCTATTTCTCTGTGCTTATATCTATGTTTTAGGTATATCTGCTATGTCTCCCAATCTTAGAGAATGGGCTTTATGTAAGAGATTCCTTATGAAACCAAGAAACATGCTTCCCTGTCATTACCTATTCCAGTGTTCCAAATGTGTCCCCTGTGTGGGCTGTGTGTGTCCTGTTGTGGCAGGGTGGCTCTTACTGCAGGTGTATGGGAAGGCTACTCTGTCCCTGGCTAGCTGGTTGTAAGGCTCAGCTGCATGTGACTTCTATGGTCCCTTCAGTCACTTTATTGGGCAGGGGATACCAGCATTGTTGGCTGAAAAGTCTAATATGACAATCCTCCTGCAGTTTTTCTGTTAAATAAGGAGGTATCCAGCATGGCTGGTTGCTAGGCTTAGGGACTCACACTTGCTGTAGGCATCTACCCTGCAAGGCTGTTGTCAGCTCTCTCAGGAGAGTAGCTGGGTGGCACTGGTCCCTGGTGTGGCAGCAAACAATTGTTTCAGGCATTGGAGGTGGGGCAGATCCCCTATGTGGTTGAAGAGCTACCACTTTCATACAATGAAAGAACATCATAGGTAGCTGTTTAGGAACATTTTCATGAAAGACTTATCATACACATCACTGCAGGCATGACACAATATCCATTCATTCAATGAAAAACACTATTGTGAAACCAGCTTTCTTGTAGCTGATTGGCAACATCTTCAGATAAGGCCTTTCTACTTTCAGTATATGCCATACAGAATGGCTAATACTCAGACATCACTTTCCTAAAATTAAAGAACGCTGTGCTGAATCCACCTTGCAGGTAGCTGTTGAGGAACATCTTCATGTAAGACTTATAAAACATTCACTATAGCCATGACAGAATATAAGATATATTTACTCAAATAACAATGTGGTGAAACTAGATTGCTTGTATCTGTTTGGAAATATCTTTATATAAGGCTCTTCACATAAGTGTATGCCATAAAGAATGGCTATCAGGGGCCAGTCTGGTGGTGCATTATGACAATGAAAGAACACTGTGCTGAACACAGCTCACAGGTAGCTCTTTAAGAATATCTTCATATAAGATTTATCTAACTTTTCACTATAGCTATGACATGATATCTATGACATTCATTCAAAGAAATAACACTATGTTGAAAAAGCTTGCTTGTAGCTATTTAGGAACATCCTCATATAAGACATCAAATATTTCTCTTGAGGCATGACAGAATATATATAACATCCATTTTCTGAATGTACACTGTGGTGAAAACACAGTGCTTGTAGCTGTTTAGGAACATCTTCAAATAAGTCCTATCGAGCATTTCACTACAGGTGTGACAGAATATCTATAGCATTCACTTACTGAGAGGACACTGTGGTGAAACCAGCTTCCTTGCAGCTGTTAAAGAACATCTTCATGTAAGTTTTTTCTAGCATTTCAGTATGTGCCATACAGAACTGTTATACTTTCTTACAATGAAAAAACATTGTACTTAACTCAGCTTACAGGTAGACTTCTAGGAACATTTTCATATAAGGCTGAAAATTTCACATGTGTGAGAGAATATCTATTACATTAATTCAATGAAAGGTCATTATTGTGAAACCAGCTTGCTTGTAGCTCTTTAGCAACATATTCATATAAGAGTTTTCTGACATTTCAGTATATGCCATACAGAGCAACTATCACTTTATTATAATGAGAAATCAGTGCACTGATCCCAGCTTGCAGGTAGCTGTAGAAACATTTTCATATATGACATAAAACATTTCACTTCAGCTATTGGAAAATATCTATAAGGTTATTCAGTGAAAGAACACTGTGATGTAACCATGTTGCTTGCAGCTGTTTGGAATGATCCTCATATAAGGCTTTTCAAACATTGCAAGCACGTGCCATTCAGAAAGGTTACCACTTCCATAAAATCAAAGAACATTTTTAGGAACCTAGCTTGCGGGTAGCGGTTTAGAAATATCTTTATATAAGTTTTAACAAATATTGCACTACACTCACACCAGAATAACTGTAATATTGATTCAAAGAAAGATCACTGAGCTGAACCCTTGCTTGCCATCTGTTAAGGAACATCTTCTTAAAATACTATGAAACATTTCATTACAGATGTGACAGAATATCCATAAGATTCATTCACTGAAGAAACTCTGTGTTGAAATGAGTGTGTTTGTAGCCATTTAGGGACATCTTCATATAAACCATCTCAAACATTACAGCACATGCCCTATCAACTGGCTAACAATTTCTAAGAATAAAAGAACACTGTACTAAAGGCAACTTGCAGGTAGCTCTTTAGGAACATGTTCATATAAGACAAACATTTCACTACAGGTAGGAGGAATACCTATGACATTCATTCACTGAAAGAAAACCGTGGCGAAACCATGCTACTTCCAGGCATTAAGGATCATTTTCATATTAGTGGATTCAAGCATTTAGGTATAGGCCTTACTGAATGAAATCCCTTCAAATAACGTAGGAATATTGTACAGATCCCAACTTGATAGTAGCTGTTTTGGAACATCTTCATAACACATTATAAATTTCACTGCAGGTGTGACAGAATATCCATTGCACTCATTCAAAGAAAGAAAAATAATGTAAAGCCAGCTTTCTTGTAGCTGGTTAGGAACATCTTGATATAAGACTTTTCTAATAATTAAGCATATGCCATACAAAACGGCTATCACTGTCTTACAATGAAAGAACACTGTACAGAACCCCGCTGCAGGCAGCTGTTTAGGAACATCTTCATATAAGACTTATTAAACATTTCCCTACAGGCATGACAGACTATCTAACACTCGTTCACTGAAAGAACACTGTGGTGAAGCCAGATTACTTCTGGCGCCTTGGGAATGTCTTCGTATAAGGCTCTTCAAACACTTCATTATGCCTACAGAATGGCTATCACTTCCATATCCAGAAAGAACGTTCTGATGAAACCAGTGGCTCTTTATGAGCATTTCATTTATGTCTTATCAAACGTTTCTCTACAGCCGCAACATGATATCCATAACATTCATTCAAGGAAGCCACACTATGTTGAAAAAGCTTGCTTGTAGCTGTTCAGGAACACTCTCACCTAAGACATCAAATAGTTCTATTGAGGCATGACAGAATACGTACAACATTCATTTTCTGAATGAACACTGTGGTGAAAACACCTTGCTTGCAGCTGTTTAGGGGAATCTTCAAATAAGTCCTATCAAACATTTCACTACGGGCATGATGGAATATCTATAACATTCACACATTGAAAGAATGCTGTGGTGAAACCAACTTCCTTGTAGCTTTTAAGGAACATCTTCATGTAAGTCTTTTCTAGCATTTCAGTATGAGCCATAGAGAACAGCTATACTTTCTTAAAATGAAAAAACATCGTACTTAACTCAGCTTTCAGGTAGACTTATAGTAACATTTTCATGTAAGATTTATTGAAAATTTCACAACATGTGCGACAGAATATCTATTACATTAATTCAATGAAAGATCACTATTGTGAAACCAGCTTGCTTGTATCTCTTTAGAAATACACTCATATAAGTCTTTTCTGACATTTCAGTGTATGCCATACAAAGTAACTATCACTTTATTACAATGAAAAGTCAGTGTGCTGATCCCAGCTTGCAGGTAGCTGTAGGAACATTTTCATATATGATATAAAACATTTCACTACAGCTATAGGAGAATATATATAAAGTTTATTAAATGAAAGAACACTGTGGTGTAACCAGATTGCTTGTAGCTATTTAGGAGTATCTTCATACAAGTCTTTTCAAACATTTCAGTGTATTCCATCCAGAATGGTTATCACTTCCATAAAATGAAAGAACGATGTTAAGAACCCAGCTGGAAAGTTGTTTTTTTAGAAATATCTTTTTATAAGTCTTAACAAATACTGCGCTATGGTCATGACAGAATGATTTTAATATTCACTCAAGGAAAGAAGGATGAGCTGAACCCTTGTTTCCTAGTTTCTGTTTGGGAAGAACTTCATAAAATACTTAAAAAATTACACTACAGACTTGAAAAATATCCATAAGATTCATACACTAAAGGAACTCTGGTGAAACAAATGTGCTTACAGCTGTTTAGGGGCATATTCACCTAAGACATTTCCAACATTTCAGCATATGCCCTACAGATGACCTATCAATTACTAACAATGTGAGAACACTGTTCTAAGCCCAGTTTGCGGGTAGCTGTTTAGGAACATGTTCATATAAGACTTAACAAGCATTTAATTGCATGTGGGACAGAATATATATAGCATTTGTTCACTGAGAGAAAACTGTGGTGAAACCATGTTACTTGCAGCCATTAAGGATCATCTTCATATTAGTCATTATAACCATTTCAATATTTGCTGTTCTGATTGAATATGAGTTTCCAACAATGAAAGAAACACTGTGCTGAATCCAGCTTGCAAGTAAGTTTTAACTAACACTTCACTACAAGTGTCACAGAATATCTGCAATATTGTTTCACTGAAAGAACTCTGTGGTGAAAGCATCTTGAAGCTATTATTAGGAACATTTGTATTTGAGACATTTCTCACATTTCAGTATATGCCATAATGAATGGGTATCATTTTCCTACAATGAAAGAACACTGTGCTAAATAGAGCTCACAGATAGCTATCTAGGAACGTTTTTACATAAGACTTATCAAACATTTTACAATAGTCGTGACAGACTATACATAACATTCAGTCACTGAAAGAAAACTGTGGAGAAACAATCTTGCTTGTATATATTTAGAAGCTTCTTCATGTTCACCATTTCAAGCATTTCCATATAAGACATACTGAATGAATATCACTTTGAGACAATGATATAATGTGCTGAAGCCAGATTGCAGGCAGCTGTTTAGGAACCTTTTCCTAAGAGACTTATCATACATTTCACTACAAAGTATCTATTACATCCATTCAGTGAAAGAACACTATTGTGAAGCCAGATTGCTGGTAGCTAATTAGGAACATCTTGATATAAGGCTTTTCTAATATTTCAGTTTATGCCAAACAGAATGACTATCATTTTCTTAAAATGAAATAACACTGTGTTGAACTCATCTTGCAGGAAGCCATTTAGGGTTTCTTCATACAAAACACCAAACATGTCACTACTGCTCTGACAGAATCTCTGTAAGATTCCTTCACTGAGGAACACACTCTGGTGAAACCAGATTGCTCATAAGTTTTTAGGAATATCTTTATATAAGGCTATTCAAACACATCATATGCTGTACAGAATGATTATCACTTCCATTAAATTAAACAACATTGTGATGCAACCAGCTGGCACATGCTATTTATGAACATTTTGTGTGTGTCTTATCAAACGTTTCTCTGCAGCCACAATGTGATAATTATTACATTCATTCAATGAAATACTGTGTTGAAAAAGCCTGCTTGTGGCTGTTTAGAAACATCTTCATGTAAGTGTTCATGCAAGCCTTATCAAACATTTCCCTACAGGCATGACAGAATATCTATAACATTCAATGTCTGTAAGAACACTGTTGGGAAACCATTTTGCTTGTAGCTACTTAGGGACATCTTCATAAAACTTATCCAGCATTTCACTACGGGTGTGATAGACTATCTATAACATCCATTCACTGAAAGAACATTGTCTGGAAAACACCTAGCAAGTAGCTCTTAAGGAACATCTTCACATATGCCATTTCAAACATTTCAGTATATGCCACAAGGAACGGCTATCACTTTCTTACAATGAAAGAGCATCGTGCTTAATCAAGCCAACAGGTAGCTGTTTAGGGATATTTTCACATAAATCATATCAAACATTTGACTACAGATGTGACAATGTCTATAACATTTGTTATCTGAAAGAAAATTATGCAAAAACCATCTTCTTTTCACTGTTTAGGAACATCTGCACATAGTACACTTCAAATACTTAAGTATATTCCACACAGAGCGACTATCATTTTCACAAAATGAAAGAACACATGCTGAATCCAGTTTATGGGTAGCTGTTTAGGAACATCATATATCAAATATTTCACCACAGATGTGACAATATCTAGAACATTCATTCACTGAAAGAACACTGTGAAGAAACCATCTTGCTTGTTAGCTGTTTAAGAATATAAATAAAAGGCTCTTCAAACATATCACTTTATGCCATACAGAATGGCTATCATCTCCCTAGCCAGAAAAGAATACTGTGATGAACCCAGCTTGCAAGTAATTGTTTATTAATATTTTGCTCAAGTCTTATCAGACATTTGCCTACAGTCATGACAGGATATCTTTAATGTCTATTCAATGTAATAACACTATATTTAAAAGAATTTCCTTGTAGCTGTTTAGAAACATCTTCATGTAAGACTTATTAAACATTCCTTTGCAGGAATGACAGAATCTCTAAACATTCACTCATTGAATGAACACAGGGATGAAAGCAGTTTTCTTGTAACTGTTGAGGAACATCTTCATATAAAGCTTTTCAAGCATTTCAGTATATGGCATACAGCATGGCCATACCCTTCTTACAAGGAAAGAAGGTTGTGTTTAATAGCTTTCAGGTAGATTATTAGGAGCATTTTTATGTAAGACCTATTGAACTTTTAACTACAGGCATGACAGAATATCTATTACATCCATTCAATGAAAGAACACTATGGTGAAAGTGGCTTGGTTTGACTGTTAAGGAAGATCTTCATTTAAGTCCTTTTCAGCATTTCTGTATATGCCATACTAAACGGCTGTCACTATCTTATGATGAAATTATTCTGTCCTGAACACGTCTTGTTGGATTCTATTTAGGAACATCTTCATATAAGACCTCTCTAACATTTAAGCATATGCCATACAGAAGGGCTCTCACTTACTTACAGTTAAAGGACACTGTGCTAAACCCGGCTTGCTGGCGGCTGTTTGAAACCTCTTCATATAAGACTTATTAAACATTTCACTACAGGCATGACAGACTAGCTATAACACTCGTTCACTGAAAGAACACTGTGGTGAAGCCAGATTACTTCTGGCGCCTTGGGAATGTCTTCGTATAAGGCTCTTCAAACACTTCATTATGCCTACAGAATGGCTATCACTTCCATATCCAGAAAGAACGTTCTGATGAAACCAGTGGCTCTTTATGAGCATTTCATTTATGTCTTATCAAACGTTTCTCTACAGCCGCAACATGATATCCATAACATTCATTCAAGGAAACCACACTATGTTGAAAAAGCTTGCTTGTAGCTGTTCAGGAACACTCTCACCTAAGACATCAAATAGTTCTCTTGAGGCATGACAGAATACGTATAACATTCATTTTCTGAATGAACACTGTGGTGAAAACACCTTGCTTGCAGCTGTTTAGGGGAATCTTCAAATAAGTCCTATCAAACATTTCACTACGGGCATGATGGAATATCTATAACATTCACTCATTGAAAGAATGCTGTGGTGAAACCAACTTCCTTGTAGCTTTTAAGGAACATCTTCATGTAAGTCTTTTCTAGCATTTCAGTATGAGCCATAGAGAACAGCTATACTTTCTTAAAATGAAAAAACATTGTACTTAACTCAGCTTTCAGGTAGACTTATAGTAACATTTTCATGTAAGATTTATTGAAAATTTCACAACATGTGCGACAGAATATCTATTACATTAATTCAATGAAAGATCACTATTGTGAAACCAGCTTGCTTGTATCTCTTTAGAAATACACTCATATAAGTCTTTTCTGACATTTCAGTGTATGCCATACAAAGTAACTATCACTTTATTACAATGAAAAGTCAGTGTGCTGATCCCAGCTTGCAGGTAGCTGTAGGAACCTTTTCATATATGATATAAAACATTTCACTACAGCTATAGGAGACTATATATATAAAGTTTATTAAATGAAAGAACACTGTGGTGTAACCAGATTGCTTGTAGCTATTTAGGAGTATCTTCATACAAGTCTTTTCAAACATTTCAGTGTATTCCATCCAGAATGGTTATCACTTCCATAAAATGAAAGAACGATGTTAAGAACCCAGCTGGAAAGTTGTCTTTTAGAAATATCTTTTTATAAGTCTTAACAAATATTGCGCTATGGTCATGACAGAATGATTTTAATATTCACTCAAGGAAAGAAGGATGAGCTGAACCCTTGTTTCCTAGTATCTGTTTAGGAAGAACTTCATAAAATACTTAAAAAATTACACTACAGACTTGAAAAATATCCATAAGATTCAGACACTAAAGGAACTCTGGTGAAACAAATGTGCTTACAGCTGTTTAGGGGCATATTCACATAAGACAGTTCAAACATTTCAGCATATGCCCTACAGATGACCTATCAATTACTAACAATGTGAGAACACTGTTCTAAGCCCAGTTTGCGGGTAGCTGTTTAGGAACATGTTCATATAAGACTTAACAAACATTTCATTGCATGTGGGACAGAATATATATAGCATTTGTTCACTGAGAGAAAACTGTGGTGAAACCATCTTACTTGCAGCCATTAAGGATCATCTTCGTATTAGTCATTATAACCATTTCAATATTTGCTGTTCTGATTGAATATGAGTTTCCAACAATGAAAGAAACACTGTGCTGAATCCAGCTTGCAAGTAAGTTTTAACTAACACTTCACTACAAGTGTCACAGAATATCTGCAATATTGTTTCACTGAAAGACCTCTGTGGTGAAAGCATCTTGAAGCTATTATTAGGAACATTTGTATTTGAGACATTTCTCACATTTCAGTATATGCCATAATGAATGGGTATCATTTTCCTACAATGAAAGAACACTGTGCTAAATAGAGCTCACAGATAGCTATCTAGGAACGTTTTTACATAAGACTTATCAAACATTTTACAATAGTCGTGACAGACTATACATAACATTCAGTCACTGAAAGAAAACTGTGGAGAAACAATCTTGCTTGTATATATTTAGAAACTTCTTCATGTTCACCATTTCAAGCATTTCCATATAAGACATACTGAATGAATATCACTTTGAGACAATGATATAACGTGCTGAAGCCAGATTGCAGGCAGCTGTTTAGGAACCTTTTCCTAAGAGACTTATCATACATTTCACTACAAAGTATCTGTTACATCCATTCAGTGAAAGAACACTATTGTGAAGCCAGATTGCTGGTAGCTAATTAGGAACATCTTGATATAAGGCTTTTCTAATATTTCAGTTTATGCCAAACAGAATGACTATCATTTTCTTAAAATGAAATAACACTGTGTTGAACTCATCTTGCAGGAAGCCATTTAGGGTTTCTTCATACAAAACACCAAACATGTCACTACTGCTCTGACAGAATCTCTGTAAGATTCCTTCACTGAGGAACACACTCTGGTGAAACCAGATTGCTCATAAGTTTTTAGGAATATCTTTATATAAGGCTATTCAAACACATCATATGCTATACAGAATGATGATCACTTCCATTAAATTAAACAACATTGCGATGCAACCAGCTGGCACATGCTATTTATGAACATTTTGTGTGTGTCTTATCAAACGTTTCTCTGCAGCCACAATGTGATAATTATTGCATTCATTCAATGAAATACTGTGTTGAAAAAGCCTGCTTGTGGCTGTTTAGAAACATCTTCATGTAAGTGTTCATGCAAGCCTTATCAAACATTTCACTACAGGCATGACAGAATATCTATAACATTCAATGTCTGTAAGAAGACTGCTGTGAAACCATTTTGCTTGTAGCTACTTAGGGACATCTTCATAAAACTTATCCAGCATTTCACTACGGGTGTGATAGACTATCTATAACATCCATTCACTGAAAGAACATTGTCTGGAAAACACCTAGCAAGTAGCTCTTAAGGAACATCTTCACATATGCCATTTCAAACATTTCAGTATATGCCACAAGGAACGGCTATCACTTTCTTACAATGAAAGCGCATTGTGCTTAATCAAGCCAACAGGTAGCTGTTTAGGGATATTTTCACATAAATCATATCAAACATTTGACTACAGATGTGACAATGTCTATAACATTTGTTATCTGAAAGAAAATTATGCAAAAACCATCTTCTTTTCACTGTTTAGGAACATCTGCACATAGTACACTTCAAATACTTAAGTATATTCCACACAGAGCGACTATCATTTTCACAAAATGAAAGAACACATGCTGAATCCAGTTTATGGGTAGCTGTTTAGGAACATCATATATCAAATATTTCACCACAGATGTGACAATATCTAGAACATTCATTCACTGAAAGAACACTGTGAAGAAACCATCTTGCTTGTTAGCTGTTTAAGAATATAAATAAAAGGCTCTTCAAACATATCACTTTATGCCATACAGAATGGCTATCATCTCCATAGCCAGAAAAGAATACTGTGATGAACCCAGCTTGCAAGTAATTGTTTATTAATATTTTGCTCAAGTCTTATCAGACATTTGCCTACAGTCATGACAGGATATCTTTAATGTCTATTCAATGTAATAACACTATATTTAAAAGAATTTCCTTGTAGCTGTTTAGAAACATCTTCATGTAAGACTTATTAAACATTCCTTTGCAGGAATGACAGAATCTCTAAACATTCACTCATTGAATGAACACAGGGATGAAAGCAGTTTTCTTGTAACTGTTGAGGAACATCTTCATATAAAGCTTTTCAAGCATTTCAGTATATGGCATACAGCATGGCCATACCCTTCTTACAAGGAAAGAAGGTTGTGTTTAATAGCTTTCAGGTAGATTATTAGGAGCATTTTTATGTAAGACCTATTGAACTTTTAACTACAGGCATGACAGAATATCTATTACATCCATTCAATGAAAGAACACTATGGTGAAAGTGGCTTGGTTTGACTGTTAAGGAAGATCTTCATTTAAGTCCTTTTCAGCATTTCTGTATATGCCATACTAAACGGCTGTCACTATCTTATGATGAAATTATTCTGTCCTGAACACGTCTTGTTGGATTCTATTTAGGAACATCTTCATATAAGACCTCTCTAACATTTAAGCATATGCCATACAGAATGGCTCTCACTTACTTACAGTTAAAGGACACTGTGCTAAACCCGGCTTGCTGGCGGCTGTTTGAAACCTCTTCATATAAGACTTATTAAACATTTCACTACAGGCATGACAGACTAGCTATAACACTCGTTCACTGAAAGAACACTGTGGTGAAGCCAGATTACTTCTGGCGCCTTGGGAATGTCTTCGTATAAGGCTCTTCAAACACTTCATTATGCCTACAGAATGGCTATCACTTCCATATCCAGAAAGAACGTTCTGATGAAACCAGTGGCTCTTTATGAGCATTTCATTTATGTCTTATCAAACGTTTCTCTACAGCCGCAACATGATATCCATAACATTCATTCAAGGAAACCACACTATGTTGAAAAAGCTTGCTTGTAGCTGTTCAGGAACACTCTCACCTAAGACATCAAATAGTTCTCTTGAGGCATGACAGAATACGTATAACATTCATTTTCTGAATGAACACTGTGGTGAAAACACCTTGCTTGCAGCTGTTTAGGGGAATCTTCAAATAAGTCCTATCAAACATTTCACTACGGGCATGATGGAATATCTATAACATTCACTCATTGAAAGAATGCTGTGGTGAAACCAACTTCCTTGTAGCTTTTAAGGAACATCTTCATGTAAGTCTTTTCTAGCATTTCAGTATGAGCCATAGAGAACAGCTATACTTTCTTAAAATGAACAAACATTGTACCTAACTCAGCTTTCAGGTAGACTTATAGTAACATTTTCATGTAAGATTTATTGAAAATTTCACAACATGTGCGACAGAATATCTATTACATTAATTCAATGAAAGATCACTATTGTGAAACCAGCTTGCTTGTATCTCTTTAGAAATACACTCATATAAGTCTTTTCTGACATTTCAGTGTATGCCATACAAAGTAACTATCACTTTATTACAATGAAAAGTCAGTGTGCTGATCCCAGCTTGCAGGTAGCTGTAGGAACCTTTTCATATATGATATAAAACATTTCACTACAGCTATAGGAGACTATATATAAAGTTTATTAAATGAAAGAACACTGTGGTGTAACCAGATTGCTTGTAGCTATTTAGGAGTATCTTCATACAAGTCTTTTCAAACATTTCAGTGTATTCCATCCAGAATGGTTATCACTTCCATAAAATGAAAGAACGATGTTAAGAACCCAGCTGGAAAGTTGTCTTTTAGAAATATCTTTTTATAAGTCTTAACAAATATTGCGCTATGGTCATGACAGAATGATTTTAATATTCACTCAAGGAAAGAAGGATGAGCTGAACCCTTGTTTCCTAGTATCTGTTTAGGAAGAACTTCATAAAATACTTAAAAAATTACACTACAGACTTGAAAAATATCCATAAGATTCAGACACTAAAGGAACTCTGGTGAAACAAATGTGCTTACAGCTGTTTAGGGGCATATTCACATAAGACAGTTCAAACATTTCAGCATATGCCCTACAGATGACCTATCAATTACTAACAATGTGAGAACGCTGTTCTAAGCCCAGTTTGCGGGTAGCTGTTTAGGAACATGTTCATATAAGACTTAACAAACATTTCATTGCATGTGGGACAGAATATATATAGCATTTGTTCACTGAGAGAAAACTGTGGTGAAACCATCTTACTTGCAGCCATTAAGGATCATCTTCGTATTAGTCATTATAACCATTTCAATATTTGCTGTTCTGATTGAATATGAGTTTCCAACAATGAAAGAAACACTGTGCTG
The DNA here is from genome assembly GCF_041296235.1 of Equus asinus. Classification (NCBI taxonomy): domain Eukaryota; kingdom Metazoa; phylum Chordata; class Mammalia; order Perissodactyla; family Equidae; genus Equus; species Equus asinus. The sequence continues at coordinate 8,400,236 of NC_091818.1, forward strand.
AATCCAGCTTGCAAGTAAGTTTTAACTAACACTTCACTACAAGTGTCACAGAATATCTGCAATATTGTTTCACTGAAAGACCTCTGTGGTGAAAGCATCTTGAAGCTATTATTAGGAACATTTGTATTTAAGACATTTCTCACATTTCAGTATATGCCATAATGAATGGGTATCATTTTCCTACAATGAAAGAACACTGTGCTAAATAGAGCTCACAGATAGCTATCTAGGAACGTTTTTACATAAGACTTATCAAACATTTTACAATAGTCGTGACAGACTATACATAACATTCAGTCACTGAAAGAAAACTGTGGAGAAACAATCTTGCTTGTATATATTTAGAAACTTCTTCATGTTCACCATTTCAAGCATTTCCATATAAGACATACTGAATGAATATCACTTTGAGACAATGATATAACGTGCTGAAGCCAGATTGCAGGCAGCTGTTTAGGAACCTTTTCATAAGAGACTTATCATACATTTCACTACAAAGTATCTGTTACATCCATTCAGTGAAAGAACACTATTGTGAAGCCAGATTGCTGGTAGCTAATTAGGAACATCTTGATATAAGGCTTTTCTAATATTTCAGTTTATGCCAAACAGAATGACTATCATTTTCTTAAAATGAAATAACACTGTGTTGAACTCATCTTGCAGGAAGCCATTTAGGGTTTCTTCATACAAAACACCAAACATGTCACTACTGCTCTGACAGAATCTCTGTAAGATTCCTTCACTGAGGAACACACTCTGGTGAAACCAGATTGCTCATAAGTTTTTAGGAATATCTTTATATAAGGCTATTCAAACACATCATATGCTATACAGAATGATGATCACTTCCATTAAATTAAACAACATTGCGATGCAACCAGCTGGCACATGCTATTTATGAACATTTTGTGTGTGTCTTATCAAACGTTTCTCTGCAGCCACAATGTGATAATTATTGCATTCATTCAATGAAATACTGTGTTGAAAAAGCCTGCTTGTGGCTGTTTAGAAACATCTTCATGTAAGTGTTCATGCAAGCCTTATCAAACATTTCACTACAGGCATGACAGAATATCTATAACATTCAATGTCTGTAAGAAGACTGCTGTGAAACCATTTTGCTTGTAGCTACTTAGGGACATCTTCATAAAACTTATCCAGCATTTCACTACGGGTGTGATAGACTATCTATAACATCCATTCACTGAAAGAACATTGTCTGGAAAACACCTAGCAAGTAGCTCTTAAGGAACATCTTCACATATGCCATTTCAAACATTTCAGTATATGCCACACGGAACGGCTATCACTTTCTTACAATGAAAGCGCATCGTGCTTAATCAAGCCAACAGGTAGCTGTTTAGGGATATTTTCACATAAATCATATCAAACATTTGACTACAGATGTGACAATGTCTATAACATTTGTTATCTGAAAGAAAATTATGCAAAAACCATCTTCTTTTCACTGTTTAGGAACATCTGCACATAGTACACTTCAAATACTTAAGTATATTCCACACAGAGCGACTATCATTTTCACAAAATGAAAGAACACATGCTGAATCCAGTTTATGGGTAGCTGTTTAGGAACATCATATATCAAATATTTCACCACAGATGTGACAATATCTAGAACATTCATTCACTGAAAGAACACTGTGAAGAAACCATCTTGCTTGTTAGCTGTTTAAGAATATAAATAAAAGGCTCTTCAAACATATCACTTTATGCCATACAGAATGGCTATCATCTCCATAGCCAGAAAAGAATACTGTGATGAACCCAGCTTGCAAGTAATTGTTTATTAATATTTTGCTCAAGTCTTATCAGACATTTGCCTACAGTCATGACAGGATATCTTTAATGTCTATTCAATGTAATAACACTATATTTAAAAGAATTTCCTTGTAGCTGTTTAGAAACATCTTCATGTAAGACTTATTAAACATTCCTTTGCAGGAATGACAGAATCTCTAAACATTCACTCATTGAATGAACACAGGGATGAAAGCAGTTTTCTTGTAACTGTTGAGGAACATCTTCATATAAAGCTTTTCAAGCATTTCAGTATATGGCATACAGCATGGCCATACCCTTCTTACAAGGAAAGAAGGTTGTGTTTAATAGCTTTCAGGTAGATTATTAGGAGCATTTTTATGTAAGACCTATTGAACATTTAACTACAGGCATGACAGAATATCTATTACATCCATTCAATGAAAGAACACTATGGTGAAAGTGGCTTGGTTTGACTGTTAAGGAAGATCTTCATTTAAGTCCTTTTCAGCATTTCTGTATATGCCATACTAAACGGCTGTCACTATCTTATGATGAAATTATTCTGTCCTGAACACGTCTTGTTGGATTCTATTTAGGAACATCTTCATATAAGACCTCTCTAACATTTAAGCATATGCCATACAGAATGGCTCTCACTTACTTACAGTTAAAGGACACTGTGCTAAACCCGGCTTGCTGGCGGCTGTTTGAAACCTCTTCATATAAGACTTATTAAACATTTCACTACAGGCATGACAGACTAGCTATAACACTCGTTCACTGAAAGAACACTGTGGTGAAGCCAGATTACTTCTGGCGCCTTGGGAATGTCTTCGTATAAGGCTCTTCAAACACTTCATTATGCCTACAGAATGGCTATCACTTCCATATCCAGAAAGAACGTTCTGATGAAACCAGTGGCTCTTTATGAGCATTTCATTTATGTCTTATCAAACGTTTCTCTACAGCCGCAACATGATATCCATAACATTCATTCAAGGAAACCACACTATGTTGAAAAAGCTTGCTTGTAGCTGTTCAGGAACACTCTCACCTAAGACATCAAATAGTTCTCTTGAGGCATGACAGAATACGTATAACATTCATTTTCTGAATGAACACTGTGGTGAAAACACCTTGCTTGCAGCTGTTTAGGGGAATCTTCAAATAAGTCCTATCAAACATTTCACTACGGGCATGATGGAATATCTATAACATTCACTCATTGAAAGAATGCTGTGGTGAAACCAACTTCCTTGTAGCTTTTAAGGAACATCTTCATGTAAGTCTTTTCTAGCATTTCAGTATGAGCCATAGAGAACAGCTATACTTTCTTAAAATGAACAAACATTGTACCTAACTCAGCTTTCAGGTAGACTTATAGTAACATTTTCATGTAAGATTTATTGAAAATTTCACAACATGTGCGACAGAATATCTATTACATTAATTCAATGAAAGATCACTATTGTGAAACCAGCTTGCTTGTATCTCTTTAGAAATACACTCATATAAGTCTTTTCTGACATTTCAGTGTATGCCATACAAAGTAACTATCACTTTATTACAATGAAAAGTCAGTGTGCTGATCCCAGCTTGCAGGTAGCTGTAGGAACCTTTTCATATATGATATAAAACATTTCACTACAGCTATAGGAGACTATATATATAAAGTTTATTAAATGAAAGAACACTGTGGTGTAACCAGATTGCTTGTAGCTATTTAGGAGTATCTTCATACAAGTCTTTTCAAACATTTCAGTGTATTCCATCCAGAATGGTTATCACTTCCATAAAATGAAAGAACGATGTTAAGAACCCAGCTGGAAAGTTGTCTTTTAGAAATATCTTTTTATAAGTCTTAACAAATATTGCGCTATGGTCATGACAGAATGATTTTAATATTCACTCAAGGAAAGAAGGATGAGCTGAACCCTTGTTTCCTAGTATCTGTTTAGGAAGAACTTCATAAAATACTTAAAAAATTACACTACAGACTTGAAAAATATCCATAAGATTCAGACACTAAAGGAACTCTGGTGAAACAAATGTGCTTACAGCTGTTTAGGGGCATATTCACATAAGACAGTTCAAACATTTCAGCATATGCCCTACAGATGACCTATCAATTACTAACAATGTGAGAACACTGTTCTAAGCCCAGTTTGCGGGTAGCTGTTTAGGAACATGTTCATATAAGACTTAACAAACATTTCATTGCATGTGGGACAGAATATATATAGCATTTGTTCACTGAGAGAAAACTGTGGTGAAACCATCTTACTTGCAGCCATTAAGGATCATCTTCGTATTAGTCATTATAACCATTTCAATATTTGCTGTTCTGATTGAATATGAGTTTCCAACAATGAAAGAAACACTGTGCTGAATCCAGCTTGCAAGTAAGTTTTAACTAACACTTCACTACAAGTGTCACAGAATATCTGCAATATTGTTTCACTGAAAGACCTCTGTGGTGAAAGCATCTTGAAGCTATTATTAGGAACATTTGTATTTAAGACATTTCTCACATTTCAGTATATGCCATAATGAATGGGTATCATTTTCCTACAATGAAAGAACACTGTGCTAAATAGAGCTCACAGATAGCTATCTAGGAACGTTTTTACATAAGACTTATCAAACATTTTACAATAGTCGTGACAGACTATACATAACATTCAGTCACTGAAAGAAAACTGTGGAGAAACAATCTTGCTTGTATATATTTAGAAACTTCTTCATGTTCACCATTTCAAGCATTTCCATATAAGACATACTGAATGAATATCACTTTGAGACAATGATATAATGTGCTGAAGCCAGATTGCAGGCAGCTGTTTAGGAACCTTTTCATAAGAGACTTATCATACATTTCACTACAAAGTATCTGTTACATCCATTCAGTGAAAGAACACTATTGTGAAGCCAGATTGCTGGTAGCTAATTAGGAACATCTTGATATAAGGCTTTTCTAATATTTCAGTTTATGCCAAACAGAATGACTATCATTTTCTTAAAATGAAATAACACTGTGTTGAACTCATCTTGCAGGAAGCCATTTAGGGTTTCTTCATACAAAACACCAAACATGTCACTACTGCTCTGACAGAATCTCTGTAAGATTCCTTCACTGAGGAACACACTCTGGTGAAACCAGATTGCTCATAAGTTTTTAGGAATATCTTTATATAAGGCTATTCAAACACATCATATGCTATACAGAATGATGATCACTTCCATTAAATTAAACAACATTGCGATGCAACCAGCTGGCACATGCTATTTATGAACATTTTGTGTGTGTCTTATCAAACGTTTCTCTGCAGCCACAATGTGATAATTATTGCATTCATTCAATGAAATACTGTGTTGAAAAAGCCTGCTTGTGGCTGTTTAGAAACATCTTCATGTAAGTGTTCATGCAAGCCTTATCAAACATTTCACTACAGGCATGACAGAATATCTATAACATTCAATGTCTGTAAGAAGACTGCTGTGAAACCATTTTGCTTGTAGCTACTTAGGGACATCTTCATAAAACTTATCCAGCATTTCACTACGGGTGTGATAGACTATCTATAACATCCATTCACTGAAAGAACATTGTCTGGAAAACACCTAGCAAGTAGCTCTTAAGGAACATCTTCACATATGCCATTTCAAACATTTCAGTATATGCCACAAGGAACGGCTATCACTTTCTTACAATGAAAGCGCATCGTGCTTAATCAAGCCAACAGGTAGCTGTTTAGGGATATTTTCACATAAATCATATCAAACATTTGACTACAGATGTGACGATGTCTATAACATTTGTTATCTGAAGGAAAATTATGCAAAAACCATCTTCTTTTCACTGTTTAGGAACATCTGCACATAGTACACTTCAAATACTTAAGTATATTCCACACAGAGCGACTATCATTTTCACAAAATGAAAGAACACATGCTGAATCCAGTTTATGGGTAGCTGTTTAGGAACATCATATATCAAATATTTCACCACAGATGTGACAATATCTAGAACATTCATTCACTGAAAGAACACTGTGAAGAAACCATCTTGCTTGTTAGCTGTTTAAGAATATAAATAAAAGGCTCTTCAAACATATCACTTTATGCCATACAGAATGGCTATCATCTCCATAGCCAGAAAAGAATACTGTGATGAACCCAGCTTGCAAGTAATTGTTTATTAATATTTTGCTCAAGTCTTATCAGACATTTGCCTACAGTCATGACAGGATATCTTTAATGTCTATTCAATGTAATAACACTATATTTAAAAGAATTTCCTTGTAGCTGTTTAGAAACATCTTCATGTAAGACTTATTAAACATTCCTTTGCAGGAATGACAGAATCTCTAAACATTCACTCATTGAATGAACACAGGGATGAAAGCAGTTTTCTTGTAACTGTTGAGGAACATCTTCATATAAAGCTTTTCAAGCATTTCAGTATATGGCATACAGCATGGCCATACCCTTCTTACAAGGAAAGAAGGTTGTGTTTAATAGCTTTCAGGTAGATTATTAGGAGCATTTTTATGTAAGACCTATTGAACATTTAACTACAGGCATGACAGAATATCTATTACATCCATTCAATGAAAGAACACTATGGTGAAAGTGGCTTGGTTTGACTGTTAAGGAAGATCTTCATTTAAGTCCTTTTCAGCATTTCTGTATATGCCATACTAAACGGCTGTCACTATCTTATGATGAAATTATTCTGTCCTGAACACGTCTTGTTGGATTCTATTTAGGAACATCTTCATATAAGACCTCTCTAACATTTAAGCATATGCCATACAGAATGGCTCTCACTTACTTACAGTTAAAGGACACTGTGCTAAACCCGGCTTGCTGGCGGCTGTTTGAAACCTCTTCATATAAGACTTATTAAACATTTCACTACAGGCATGACAGACTAGCTATAACACTCGTTCACTGAAAGAACACTGTGGTGAAGCCAGATTACTTCTGGCGCCTTGGGAATGTCTTCGTATAAGGCTCTTCAAACACTTCATTATGCCTACAGAATGGCTATCACTTCCATATCCAGAAAGAACGTTCTGATGAAACCAGTGGCTCTTTATGAGCATTTCATTTATGTCTTATCAAACGTTTCTCTACAGCCGCAACATGATATCCATAACATTCATTCAAGGAAACCACACTATGTTGAAAAAGCTTGCTTGTAGCTGTTCAGGAACACTCTCACCTAAGACATCAAATAGTTCTCTTGAGGCATGACAGAATACGTATAACATTCATTTTCTGAATGAACACTGTGGTGAAAACACCTTGCTTGCAGCTGTTTAGGGGAATCTTCAAATAAGTCCTATCAAACATTTCACTACGGGCATGATGGAATATCTATAACATTCACTCATTGAAAGAATGCTGTGGTGAAACCAACTTCCTTGTAGCTTTTAAGGAACATCTTCATGTAAGTCTTTTCTAGCATTTCAGTATGAGCCATAGAGAACAGCTATACTTTCTTAAAATGAACAAACATTGTACCTAACTCAGCTTTCAGGTAGACTTATAGTAACATTTTCATGTAAGATTTATTGAAAATTTCACAACATGTGCGACAGAATATCTATTACATTAATTCAATGAAAGATCACTATTGTGAAACCAGCTTGCTTGTATCTCTTTAGAAATACACTCATATAAGTCTTTTCTGACATTTCAGTGTATGCCATACAAAGTAACTATCACCTTATTACAATGAAAAGTCAGTGTGCTGATCCCAGCTTGCAGGTAGCTGTAGGAACCTTTTCATATATGATATAAAACATTTCACTACAGCTATAGGAGACTATATATAAAGTTTATTAAATGAAAGAACACTGTGGTGTAACCAGATTGCTTGTAGCTATTTAGGAGTATCTTCATACAAGTCTTTTCAAACATTTCAGTGTATTCCATCCAGAATGGTTATCACTTCCATAAAATGAAAGAACGATGTTAAGAACCCAGCTGGAAAGTTGTCTTTTAGAAATATCTTTTTATAAGTCTTAACAAATATTGCGCTATGGTCATGACAGAATGATTTTAATATTCACTCAAGGAAAGAAGGATGAGCTGAACCCTTGTTTCCTAGTATCTGTTTAGGAAGAACTTCATAAAATACTTAAAAAATTACACTACAGACTTGAAAAATATCCATAAGATTCAGACACTAAAGGAACTCTGGTGAAACAAATGTGCTTACAGCTGTTTAGGGGCATATTCACATAAGACAGTTCAAACATTTCAGCATATGCCCTACAGATGACCTATCAATTACTAACAATGTGAGAACGCTGTTCTAAGCCCAGTTTGCGGGTAGCTGTTTAGGAACATGTTCATATAAGACTTAACAAACATTTCATTGCATGTGGGACAGAATATATATAGCATTTGTTCACTGAGAGAAAACTGTGGTGAAACCATCTTACTTGCAGCCATTAAGGATCATCTTCGTATTAGTCATTATAACCATTTCAATATTTGCTGTTCTGATTGAATATGAGTTTCCAACAATGAAAGAAACACTGTGCTGAATCCAGCTTGCAAGTAAGTTTTAACTAACACTTCACTACAAGTGTCACAGAATATCTGCAATATTGTTTCACTGAAAGACCTCTGTGGTGAAAGCATCTTGAAGCTATTATTAGGAACATTTGTATTTAAGACATTTCTCACATTTCAGTATATGCCATAATGAATGGGTATCATTTTCCTACAATGAAAGAACACTGTGCTAAATAGAGCTCACAGATAGCTATCTAGGAACGTTTTTACATAAGACTTATCAAACATTTTACAATAGTCGTGACAGACTATACATAACATTCAGTCACTGAAAGAAAACTGTGGAGAAACAATCTTGCTTGTATATATTTAGAAACTTCTTCATGTTCACCATTTCAAGCATTTCCATATAAGACATACTGAATGAATATCACTTTGAGACAATGATATAACGTGCTGAAGCCAGATTGCAGGCAGCTGTTTAGGAACCTTTTCCTAAGAGACTTATCATACATTTCACTACAAAGTATCTGTTACATCCATTCAGTGAAAGAACACTATTGTGAAGCCAGATTGCTGGTAGCTAATTAGGAACATCTTGATATAAGGCTTTTCTAATATTTCAGTTTATGCCAAACAGAATGACTATCATTTTCTTAAAATGAAATAACACTGTGTTGAACTCATCTTGCAGGAAGCCATTTAGGGTTTCTTCATACAAAACACCAAACATGTCACTACTGCTCTGACAGAATCTCTGTAAGATTCCTTCACTGAGGAACACACTCTGGTGAAACCAGATTGCTCATAAGTTTTTAGGAATATCTTTATATAAGGCTATTCAAACACATCATATGCTATACAGAATGATGATCACTTCCATTAAATTAAACAACATTGCGATGCAACCAGCTGGCACATGCTATTTATGAACATTTTGTGTGTGTCTTATCAAACGTTTCTCTGCAGCCACAATGTGATAATTATTGCATTCATTCAATGAAATACTGTGTTGAAAAAGCCTGCTTGTGGCTGTTTAGAAACATCTTCATGTAAGTGTTCATGCAAGCCTTATCAAACATTTCACTACAGGCATGACAGAATATCTATAACATTCAATGTCTGTAAGAAGACTGCTGTGAAACCATTTTGCTTGTAGCTACTTAGGGACATCTTCATAAAACTTATCCAGCATTTCACTACGGGTGTGATAGACTATCTATAACATCCATTCACTGAAAGAACATTGTCTGGAAAACACCTAGCAAGTAGCTCTTAAGGAACATCTTCACATATGCCATTTCAAACATTTCAGTATATGCCACAAGGAACGGCTATCACTTTCTTACAATGAAAGCGCATCGTGCTTAATCAAGCCAACAGGTAGCTGTTTAGGGATATTTTCACATAAATCATATCAAACATTTGACTACAGATGTGACAATGTCTATAACATTTGTTATCTGAAAGAAAATTATGCAAAAACCATCTTCTTTTCACTGTTTAGGAACATCTGCACATAGTACACTTCAAATACTTAAGTATATTCCACACAGAGCGACTATCATTTTCACAAAATGAAAGAACACATGCTGAATCCAGTTTATGGGTAGCTGTTTAGGAACATCATATATCAAATATTTCACCACAGATGTGACAATATCTAGAACATTCATTCACTGAAAGAACACTGTGAAGAAACCATCTTGCTTGTTAGCTGTTTAAGAATATAAATAAAAGGCTCTTCAAACATATCACTTTATGCCATACAGAATGGCTATCATCTCCATAGCCAGAAAAGAATACTGTGATGAACCCAGCTTGCAAGTAATTGTTTATTAATATTTTGCTCAAGTCTTATCAGACATTTGCCTACAGTCATGACAGGATATCTTTAATGTCTATTCAATGTAATAACACTATATTTAAAAGAATTTCCTTGTAGCTGTTTAGAAACATCTTCATGTAAGACTTATTAAACATTCCTTTGCAGGAATGACAGAATCTCTAAACATTCACTCATTGAATGAACACAGGGATGAAAGCAGTTTTCTTGTAACTGTTGAGGAACATCTTCATATAAAGCTTTTCAAGCATTTCAGTATATGGCATACAGCATGGCCATACCCTTCTTACAAGGAAAGAAGGTTGTGTTTAATAGCTTTCAGGTAGATTATTAGGAGCATTTTTATGTAAGACCTATTGAACATTTAACTACAGGCATGACAGAATATCTATTACATCCATTCAATGAAAGAACACTATGGTGAAAGTGGCTTGGTTTGACTGTTAAGGAAGATCTTCATTTAAGTCCTTTTCAGCATTTCTGTATATGCCATACTAAACGGCTGTCACTATCTTATGATGAAATTATTCTGTCCTGAACACGTCTTGTTGGATTCTATTTAGGAACATCTTCATATAAGACCTCTCTAACATTTAAGCATATGCCATACAGAATGGCTCTCACTTACTTACAGTTAAAGGACACTGTGCTAAACCCGGCTTGCTGGCGGCTGTTTGAAACCTCTTCATATAAGACTTATTAAACATTTCACTACAGGCATGACAGACTAGCTATAACACTCGTTCACTGAAAGAACACTGTGGTGAAGCCAGATTACTTCTGGCGCCTTGGGAATGTCTTCGTATAAGGCTCTTCAAACACTTCATTATGCCTACAGAATGGCTATCACTTCCATATCCAGAAAGAACGTTCTGATGAAACCAGTGGCTCTTTATGAGCATTTCATTTATGTCTTATCAAACGTTTCTCTACAGCCGCAACATGATATCCATAACATTCATTCAAGGAAACCACACTATGTTGAAAAAGCTTGCTTGTAGCTGTTCAGGAACACTCTCACCTAAGACATCAAATAGTTCTCTTGAGGCATGACAGAATACGTATAACATTCATTTTCTGAATGAACACTGTGGTGAAAACACCTTGCTTGCAGCTGTTTAGGGGAATCTTCAAATAAGTCCTATCAAACATTTCACTACGGGCATGATGGAATATCTATAACATTCACTCATTGAAAGAATGCTGTGGTGAAACCAACTTCCTTGTAGCTTTTAAGGAACATCTTCATGTAAGTCTTTTCTAGCATTTCAGTATGAGCCATAGAGAACAGCTATACTTTCTTAAAATGAACAAACATTGTACCTAACTCAGCTTTCAGGTAGACTTATAGTAACATTTTCATGTAAGATTTATTGAAAATTTCACAACATGTGCGACAGAATATCTATTACATTAATTCAATGAAAGATCACTATTGTGAAACCAGCTTGCTTGTATCTCTTTAGAAATACACTCATATAAGTCTTTTCTGACATTTCAGTGTATGCCATACAAAGTAACTATCACCTTATTACAATGAAAAGTCAGTGTGCTGATCCCAGCTTGCAGGTAGCTGTAGGAACCTTTTCATATATGATATAAAACATTTCACTACAGCTATAGGAGACTATATATAAAGTTTATTAAATGAAAGAACACTGTGGTGTAACCAGATTGCTTGTAGCTATTTAGGAGTATCTTCATACAAGTCTTTTCAAACATTTCAGTGTATTCCATCCAGAATGGTTATCACTTCCATAAAATGAAAGAACGATGTTAAGAACCCAGCTGGAAAGTTGTCTTTTAGAAATATCTTTTTATAAGTCTTAACAAATATTGCGCTATGGTCATGACAGAATGATTTTAATATTCACTCAAGGAAAGAAGGATGAGCTGAACCCTTGTTTCCTAGTATCTGTTTAGGAAGAACTTCATAAAATACTTAAAAAATTACACTACAGACTTGAAAAATATCCATAAGATTCAGACACTAAAGGAACTCTGGTGAAACAAATGTGCTTACAGCTGTTTAGGGGCATATTCACATAAGACAGTTCAAACATTTCAGCATATGCCCTACAGATGACCTATCAATTACTAACAATGTGAGAACGCTGTTCTAAGCCCAGTTTGCGGGTAGCTGTTTAGGAACATGTTCATATAAGACTTAACAAACATTTCATTGCATGTGGGACAGAATATATATAGCATTTGTTCACTGAGAGAAAACTGTGGTGAAACCATCTTACTTGCAGCCATTAAGGATCATCTTCGTATTAGTCATTATAACCATTTCAATATTTGCTGTTCTGATTGAATATGAGTTTCCAACAATGAAAGAAACACTGTGCTGAATCCAGCTTGCAAGTAAGTTTTAACTAACACTTCACTACAAGTGTCACAGAATATCTGCAATATTGTTTCACTGAAAGACCTCTGTGGTGAAAGCATCTTGAAGCTATTATTAGGAACATTTGTATTTAAGACATTTCTCACATTTCAGTATATGCCATAATGAATGGGTATCATTTTCCTACAATGAAAGAACACTGTGCTAAATAGAGCTCACAGATAGCTATCTAGGAACGTTTTTACATAAGACTTATCAAACATTTTACAATAGTCGTGACAGACTATACATAACATTCAGTCACTGAAAGAAAACTGTGGAGAAACAATCTTGCTTGTATATATTTAGAAACTTCTTCATGTTCACCATTTCAAGCATTTCCATATAAGACATACTGAATGAATATCACTTTGAGACAATGATATAACGTGCTGAAGCCAGATTGCAGGCAGCTGTTTAGGAACCTTTTCATAAGAGACTTATCATACATTTCACTACAAAGTATCTGTTACATCCATTCAGTGAAAGAACACTATTGTGAAGCCAGATTGCTGGTAGCTAATTAGGAACATCTTGATATAAGGCTTTTCTAATATTTCAGTTTATGCCAAACAGAATGACTATCATTTTCTTAAAATGAAATAACACTGTGTTGAACTCATCTTGCAGGAAGCCATTTAGGGTTTCTTCATACAAAACACCAAACATGTCACTACTGCTCTGACAGAATCTCTGTAAGATTCCTTCACTGAGGAACACACTCTGGTGAAACCAGATTGCTCATAAGTTTTTAGGAATATCTTTATATAAGGCTATTCAAACACATCATATGCTATACAGAATGATGATCACTTCCATTAAATTAAACAACATTGCGATGCAACCAGCTGGCACATGCTATTTATGAACATTTTGTGTGTGTCTTATCAAACGTTTCTCTGCAGCCACAATGTGATAATTATTGCATTCATTCAATGAAATACTGTGTTGAAAAAGCCTGCTTGTGGCTGTTTAGAAACATCTTCATGTAAGTGTTCATGCAAGCCTTATCAAACATTTCACTACAGGCATGACAGAATATCTATAACATTCAATGTCTGTAAGAAGACTGCTGTGAAACCATTTTGCTTGTAGCTACTTAGGGACATCTTCATAAAACTTATCCAGCATTTCACTACGGGTGTGATAGACTATCTATAACATCCATTCACTGAAAGAACATTGTCTGGAAAACACCTAGCAAGTAGCTCTTAAGGAACATCTTCACATATGCCATTTCAAACATTTCAGTATATGCCACAAGGAACGGCTATCACTTTCTTACAATGAAAGCGCATCGTGCTTAATCAAGCCAACAGGTAGCTGTTTAGGGATATTTTCACATAAATCATATCAAACATTTGACTACAGATGTGACAATGTCTATAACATTTGTTATCTGAAAGAAAATTATGCAAAAACCATCTTCTTTTCACTGTTTAGGAACATCTGCACATAGTACACTTCAAATACTTAAGTATATTCCACACAGAGCGACTATCATTTTCACAAAATGAAAGAACACATGCTGAATCCAGTTTATGGGTAGCTGTTTAGGAACATCATATATCAAATATTTCACCACAGATGTGACAATATCTAGAACATTCATTCACTGAAAGAACACTGTGAAGAAACCATCTTGCTTGTTAGCTGTTTAAGAATATAAATAAAAGGCTCTTCAAACATATCACTTTATGCCATACAGAATGGCTATCATCTCCATAGCCAGAAAAGAATACTGTGATGAACCCAGCTTGCAAGTAATTGTTTATTAATATTTTGCTCAAGTCTTATCAGACATTTGCCTACAGTCATGACAGGATATCTTTAATGTCTATTCAATGTAATAACACTATATTTAAAAGAATTTCCTTGTAGCTGTTTAGAAACATCTTCATGTAAGACTTATTAAACATTCCTTTGCAGGAATGACAGAATCTCTAAACATTCACTCATTGAATGAACACAGGGATGAAAGCAGTTTTCTTGTAACTGTTGAGGAACATCTTCATATAAAGCTTTTCAAGCATTTCAGTATATGGCATACAGCATGGCCATACCCTTCTTACAAGGAAAGAAGGTTGTGTTTAATAGCTTTCAGGTAGATTATTAGGAGCATTTTTATGTAAGACCTATTGAACATTTAACTACAGGCATGACAGAATATCTATTACATCCATTCAATGAAAGAACACTATGGTGAAAGTGGCTTGGTTTGACTGTTAAGGAAGATCTTCATTTAAGTCCTTTTCAGCATTTCTGTATATGCCATACTAAACGGCTGTCACTATCTTATGATGAAATTATTCTGTCCTGAACACGTCTTGTTGGATTCTATTTAGGAACATCTTCATATAAGACCTCTCTAACATTTAAGCATATGCCATACAGAATGGCTCTCACTTACTTACAGTTAAAGGACACTGTGCTAAACCCGGCTTGCTGGCGGCTGTTTGAAACCTCTTCATATAAGACTTATTAAACATTTCACTACAGGCATGACAGACTAGCTATAACACTCGTTCACTGAAAGAACACTGTGGTGAAGCCAGATTACTTCTGGCGCCTTGGGAATGTCTTCGTATAAGGCTCTTCAAACACTTCATTATGCCTACAGAATGGCTATCACTTCCATATCCAGAAAGAACGTTCTGATGAAACCAGTGGCTCTTTATGAGCATTTCATTTATGTCTTATCAAACGTTTCTCTACAGCCGCAACATGATATCCATAACATTCATTCAAGGAAACCACACTATGTTGAAAAAGCTTGCTTGTAGCTGTTCAGGAACACTCTCACCTAAGACATCAAATAGTTCTCTTGAGGCATGACAGAATACGTATAACATTCATTTTCTGAATGAACACTGTGGTGAAAACACCTTGCTTGCAGCTGTTTAGGGGAATCTTCAAATAAGTCCTATCAAACATTTCACTACGGGCATGATGGAATATCTATAACATTCACTCATTGAAAGAATGCTGTGGTGAAACCAACTTCCTTGTAGCTTTTAAGGAACATCTTCATGTAAGTCTTTTCTAGCATTTCAGTATGAGCCATAGAGAACAGCTATACTTTCTTAAAATGAACAAACATTGTACCTAACTCAGCTTTCAGGTAGACTTATAGTAACATTTTCATGTAAGATTTATTGAAAATTTCACAACATGTGCGACAGAATATCTATTACATTAATTCAATGAAAGATCACTATTGTGAAACCAGCTTGCTTGTATCTCTTTAGAAATACACTCATATAAGTCTTTTCTGACATTTCAGTGTATGCCATACAAAGTAACTATCACCTTATTACAATGAAAAGTCAGTGTGCTGATCCCAGCTTGCAGGTAGCTGTAGGAACCTTTTCATATATGATATAAAACATTTCACTACAGCTATAGGAGACTATATATAAAGTTTATTAAATGAAAGAACACTGTGGTGTAACCAGATTGCTTGTAGCTATTTAGGAGTATCTTCATACAAGTCTTTTCAAACATTTCAGTGTATTCCATCCAGAATGGTTATCACTTCCATAAAATGAAAGAACGATGTTAAGAACCCAGCTGGAAAGTTGTCTTTTAGAAATATCTTTTTATAAGTCTTAACAAATATTGCGCTATGGTCATGACAGAATGATTTTAATATTCACTCAAGGAAAGAAGGATGAGCTGAACCCTTGTTTCCTAGTATCTGTTTAGGAAGAACTTCATAAAATACTTAAAAAATTACACTACAGACTTGAAAAATATCCATAAGATTCAGACACTAAAGGAACTCTGGTGAAACAAATGTGCTTACAGCTGTTTAGGGGCATATTCACATAAGACAGTTCAAACATTTCAGCATATGCCCTACAGATGACCTATCAATTACTAACAATGTGAGAACGCTGTTCTAAGCCCAGTTTGCGGGTAGCTGTTTAGGAACATGTTCATATAAGACTTAACAAACATTTCATTGCATGTGGGACAGAATATATATAGCATTTGTTCACTGAGAGAAAACTGTGGTGAAACCATCTTACTTGCAGCCATTAAGGATCATCTTCGTATTAGTCATTATAACCATTTCAATATTTGCTGTTCTGATTGAATATGAGTTTCCAACAATGAAAGAAACACTGTGCTGAATCCAGCTTGCAAGTAAGTTTTAACTAACACTTCACTACAAGTGTCACAGAATATCTGCAATATTGTTTCACTGAAAGACCTCTGTGGTGAAAGCATCTTGAAGCTATTATTAGGAACATTTGTATTTAAGACATTTCTCACATTTCAGTATATGCCATAATGAATGGGTATCATTTTCCTACAATGAAAGAACACTGTGCTAAATAGAGCTCACAGATAGCTATCTAGGAACGTTTTTACATAAGACTTATCAAACATTTTACAATAGTCGTGACAGACTATACATAACATTCAGTCACTGAAAGAAAACTGTGGAGAAACAATCTTGCTTGTATATATTTAGAAACTTCTTCATGTTCACCATTTCAAGCATTTCCATATAAGACATACTGAATGAATATCACTTTGAGACAATGATATAACGTGCTGAAGCCAGATTGCAGGCAGCTGTTTAGGAACCTTTTCATAAGAGACTTATCATACATTTCACTACAAAGTATCTGTTACATCCATTCAGTGAAAGAACACTATTGTGAAGCCAGATTGCTGGTAGCTAATTAGGAACATCTTGATATAAGGCTTTTCTAATATTTCAGTTTATGCCAAACAGAATGACTATCATTTTCTTAAAATGAAATAACACTGTGTTGAACTCATCTTGCAGGAAGCCATTTAGGGTTTCTTCATACAAAACACCAAACATGTCACTACTGCTCTGACAGAATCTCTGTAAGATTCCTTCACTGAGGAACACACTCTGGTGAAACCAGATTGCTCATAAGTTTTTAGGAATATCTTTATATAAGGCTATTCAAACACATCATATGCTATACAGAATGATGATCACTTCCATTAAATTAAACAACATTGCGATGCAACCAGCTGGCACATGCTATTTATGAACATTTTGTGTGTGTCTTATCAAACGTTTCTCTGCAGCCACAATGTGATAATTATTGCATTCATTCAATGAAATACTGTGTTGAAAAAGCCTGCTTGTGGCTGTTTAGAAACATCTTCATGTAAGTGTTCATGCAAGCCTTATCAAACATTTCACTACAGGCATGACAGAATATCTATAACATTCAATGTCTGTAAGAAGACTGCTGTGAAACCATTTTGCTTGTAGCTACTTAGGGACATCTTCATAAAACTTATCCAGCATTTCACTACGGGTGTGATAGACTATCTATAACATCCATTCACTGAAAGAACATTGTCTGGAAAACACCTAGCAAGTAGCTCTTAAGGAACATCTTCACATATGCCATTTCAAACATTTCAGTATATGCCACAAGGAACGGCTATCACTTTCTTACAATGAAAGCGCATTGTGCTTAATCAAGCCAACAGGTAGCTGTTTAGGGATATTTTCACATAAATCATATCAAACATTTGACTACAGATGTGACAATGTCTATAACATTTGTTATCTGAAAGAAAATTATGCAAAAACCATCTTCTTTTCACTGTTTAGGAACATCTGCACATAGTACACTTCAAATACTTAAGTATATTCCACACAGAGCGACTATCATTTTCACAAAATGAAAGAACACATGCTGAATCCAGTTTATGGGTAGCTGTTTAGGAACATCATATATCAAATATTTCACCACAGATGTGACAATATCTAGAACATTCATTCACTGAAAGAACACTGTGAAGAAACCATCTTGCTTGTTAGCTGTTTAAGAATATAAATAAAAGGCTCTTCAAACATATCACTTTATGCCATACAGAATGGCTATCATCTCCATAGCCAGAAAAGAATACTGTGATGAACCCAGCTTGCAAGTAATTGTTTATTAATATTTTGCTCAAGTCTTATCAGACATTTGCCTACAGTCATGACAGGATATCTTTAATGTCTATTCAATGTAATAACACTATATTTAAAAGAATTTCCTTGTAGCTGTTTAGAAACATCTTCATGTAAGACTTATTAAACATTCCTTTGCAGGAATGACAGAATCTCTAAACATTCACTCATTGAATGAACACAGGGATGAAAGCAGTTTTCTTGTAACTGTTGAGGAACATCTTCATATAAAGCTTTTCAAGCATTTCAGTATATGGCATACAGCATGGCCATACCCTTCTTACAAGGAAAGAAGGTTGTGTTTAATAGCTTTCAGGTAGATTATTAGGAGCATTTTTATGTAAGACCTATTGAACATTTAACTACAGGCATGACAGAATATCTATTACATCCATTCAATGAAAGAACACTATGGTGAAAGTGGCTTGGTTTGACTGTTAAGGAAGATCTTCATTTAAGTCCTTTTCAGCATTTCTGTATATGCCATACTAAACGGCTGTCACTATCTTATGATGAAATTATTCTGTCCTGAACACGTCTTGTTGGATTCTATTTAGGAACATCTTCATATAAGACCTCTCTAACATTTAAGCATATGCCATACAGAATGGCTCTCACTTACTTACAGTTAAAGGACACTGTGCTAAACCCGGCTTGCTGGCGGCTGTTTGAAACCTCTTCATATAAGACTTATTAAACATTTCACTACAGGCATGACAGACTAGCTATAACACTCGTTCACTGAAAGAACACTGTGGTGAAGCCAGATTACTTCTGGCGCCTTGGGAATGTCTTCGTATAAGGCTCTTCAAACACTTCATTATGCCTACAGAATGGCTATCACTTCCATATCCAGAAAGAACGTTCTGATGAAACCAGTGGCTCTTTATGAGCATTTCATTTATGTCTTATCAAACGTTTCTCTACAGCCGCAACATGATATCCATAACATTCATTCAAGGAAACCACACTATGTTGAAAAAGCTTGCTTGTAGCTGTTCAGGAACACTCTCACCTAAGACATCAAATAGTTCTCTTGAGGCATGACAGAATACGTATAACATTCATTTTCTGAATGAACACTGTGGTGAAAACACCTTGCTTGCAGCTGTTTAGGGGAATCTTCAAATAAGTCCTATCAAACATTTCACTACGGGCATGATGGAATATCTATAACATTCACTCATTGAAAGAATGCTGTGGTGAAACCAACTTCCTTGTAGCTTTTAAGGAACATCTTCATGTAAGTCTTTTCTAGCATTTCAGTATGAGCCATAGAGAACAGCTATACTTTCTTAAAATGAACAAACATTGTACCTAACTCAGCTTTCAGGTAGACTTATAGTAACATTTTCATGTAAGATTTATTGAAAATTTCACAACATGTGCGACAGAATATCTATTACATTAATTCAATGAAAGATCACTATTGTGAAACCAGCTTGCTTGTATCTCTTTAGAAATACACTCATATAAGTCTTTTCTGACATTTCAGTGTATGCCATACAAAGTAACTATCACTTTATTACAATGAAAAGTCAGTGTGCTGATCCCAGCTTGCAGGTAGCTGTAGGAACCTTTTCATATATGATATAAAACATTTCACTACAGCTATAGGAGACTATATATATAAAGTTTATTAAATGAAAGAACACTGTGGTGTAACCAGATTGCTTGTAGCTATTTAGGAGTATCTTCATACAAGTCTTTTCAAACATTTCAGTGTATTCCATCCAGAATGGTTATCACTTCCATAAAATGAAAGAACGATGTTAAGAACCCAGCTGGAAAGTTGTCTTTTAGAAATATCTTTTTATAAGTCTTAACAAATATTGCGCTATGGTCATGACAGAATGATTTTAATATTCACTCAAGGAAAGAAGGATGAGCTGAACCCTTGTTTCCTAGTATCTGTTTAGGAAGAACTTCATAAAATACTTAAAAAATTACACTACAGACTTGAAAAATATCCATAAGATTCAGACACTAAAGGAACTCTGGTGAAACAAATGTGCTTACAGCTGTTTAGGGGCATATTCACATAAGACAGTTCAAACATTTCAGCATATGCCCTACAGATGACCTATCAATTACTAACAATGTGAGAACGCTGTTCTAAGCCCAGTTTGCGGGTAGCTGTTTAGGAACATGTTCATATAAGACTTAACAAACATTTCATTGCATGTGGGACAGAATATATATAGCATTTGTTCACTGAGAGAAAACTGTGGTGAAACCATCTTACTTGCAGCCATTAAGGATCATCTTCGTATTAGTCATTATAACCATTTCAATATTTGCTGTTCTGATTGAATATGAGTTTCCAACAATGAAAGAAACACTGTGCTGAATCCAGCTTGCAAGTAAGTTTTAACTAACACTTCACTACAAGTGTCACAGAATATCTGCAATATTGTTTCACTGAAAGACCTCTGTGGTGAAAGCATCTTGAAGCTATTATTAGGAACATTTGTATTTAAGACATTTCTCACATTTCAGTATATGCCATAATGAATGGGTATCATTTTCCTACAATGAAAGAACACTGTGCTAAATAGAGCTCACAGATAGCTATCTAGGAACGTTTTTACATAAGACTTATCAAACATTTTACAATAGTCGTGACAGACTATACATAACATTCAGTCACTGAAAGAAAACTGTGGAGAAACAATCTTGCTTGTATATATTTAGAAACTTCTTCATGTTCACCATTTCAAGCATTTCCATATAAGACATACTGAATGAATATCACTTTGAGACAATGATATAACGTGCTGAAGCCAGATTGCAGGCAGCTGTTTAGGAACCTTTTCATAAGAGACTTATCATACATTTCACTACAAAGTATCTGTTACATCCATTCAGTGAAAGAACACTATTGTGAAGCCAGATTGCTGGTAGCTAATTAGGAACATCTTGATATAAGGCTTTTCTAATATTTCAGTTTATGCCAAACAGAATGACTATCATTTTCTTAAAATGAAATAACACTGTGTTGAACTCATCTTGCAGGAAGCCATTTAGGGTTTCTTCATACAAAACACCAAACATGTCACTACTGCTCTGACAGAATCTCTGTAAGATTCCTTCACTGAGGAACACACTCTGGTGAAACCAGATTGCTCATAAGTTTTTAGGAATATCTTTATATAAGGCTATTCAAACACATCATATGCTATACAGAATGATGATCACTTCCATTAAATTAAACAACATTGCGATGCAACCAGCTGGCACATGCTATTTATGAACATTTTGTGTGTGTCTTATCAAACGTTTCTCTGCAGCCACAATGTGATAATTATTGCATTCATTCAATGAAATACTGTGTTGAAAAAGCCTGCTTGTGGCTGTTTAGAAACATCTTCATGTAAGTGTTCATGCAAGCCTTATCAAACATTTCACTACAGGCATGACAGAATATCTATAACATTCAATGTCTGTAAGAAGACTGCTGTGAAACCATTTTGCTTGTAGCTACTTAGGGACATCTTCATAAAACTTATCCAGCATTTCACTACGGGTGTGATAGACTATCTATAACATCCATTCACTGAAAGAACATTGTCTGGAAAACACCTAGCAAGTAGCTCTTAAGGAACATCTTCACATATGCCATTTCAAACATTTCAGTATATGCCACAAGGAACGGCTATCACTTTCTTACAATGAAAGCGCATCGTGCTTAATCAAGCCAACAGGTAGCTGTTTAGGGATATTTTCACATAAATCATATCAAACATTTGACTACAGATGTGACAATGTCTATAACATTTGTTATCTGAAAGAAAATTATGCAAAAACCATCTTCTTTTCACTGTTTAGGAACATCTGCACATAGTACACTTCAAATACTTAAGTATATTCCACACAGAGCGACTATCATTTTCACAAAATGAAAGAACACATGCTGAATCCAGTTTATGGGTAGCTGTTTAGGAACATCATATATCAAATATTTCACCACAGATGTGACAATATCTAGAACATTCATTCACTGAAAGAACACTGTGAAGAAACCATCTTGCTTGTTAGCTGTTTAAGAATATAAATAAAAGGCTCTTCAAACATATCACTTTATGCCATACAGAATGGCTATCATCTCCATAGCCAGAAAAGAATACTGTGATGAACCCAGCTTGCAAGTAATTGTTTATTAATATTTTGCTCAAGTCTTATCAGACATTTGCCTACAGTCATGACAGGATATCTTTAATGTCTATTCAATGTAATAACACTATATTTAAAAGAATTTCCTTGTAGCTGTTTAGAAACATCTTCATGTAAGACTTATTAAACATTCCTTTGCAGGAATGACAGAATCTCTAAACATTCACTCATTGAATGAACACAGGGATGAAAGCAGTTTTCTTGTAACTGTTGAGGAACATCTTCATATAAAGCTTTTCAAGCATTTCAGTATATGGCATACAGCATGGCCATACCCTTCTTACAAGGAAAGAAGGTTGTGTTTAATAGCTTTCAGGTAGATTATTAGGAGCATTTTTATGTAAGACCTATTGAACATTTAACTACAGGCATGACAGAATATCTATTACATCCATTCAATGAAAGAACACTATGGTGAAAGTGGCTTGGTTTGACTGTTAAGGAAGATCTTCATTTAAGTCCTTTTCAGCATTTCTGTATATGCCATACTAAACGGCTGTCACTATCTTATGATGAAATTATTCTGTCCTGAACACGTCTTGTTGGATTCTATTTAGGAACATCTTCATATAAGACCTCTCTAACATTTAAGCATATGCCATACAGAATGGCTCTCACTTACTTACAGTTAAAGGACACTGTGCTAAACCCGGCTTGCTGGCGGCTGTTTGAAACCTCTTCATATAAGACTTATTAAACATTTCACTACAGGCATGACAGACTAGCTATAACACTCGTTCACTGAAAGAACACTGTGGTGAAGCCAGATTACTTCTGGCGCCTTGGGAATGTCTTCGTATAAGGCTCTTCAAACACTTCATTATGCCTACAGAATGGCTATCACTTCCATATCCAGAAAGAACGTTCTGATGAAACCAGTGGCTCTTTATGAGCATTTCATTTATGTCTTATCAAACGTTTCTCTACAGCCGCAACATGATATCCATAACATTCATTCAAGGAAACCACACTATGTTGAAAAAGCTTGCTTGTAGCTGTTCAGGAACACTCTCACCTAAGACATCAAATAGTTCTCTTGAGGCATGACAGAATACGTATAACATTCATTTTCTGAATGAACACTGTGGTGAAAACACCTTGCTTGCAGCTGTTTAGGGGAATCTTCAAATAAGTCCTATCAAACATTTCACTACGGGCATGATGGAATATCTATAACATTCACTCATTGAAAGAATGCTGTGGTGAAACCAACTTCCTTGTAGCTTTTAAGGAACATCTTCATGTAAGTCTTTTCTAGCATTTCAGTATGAGCCATAGAGAACAGCTATACTTTCTTAAAATGAACAAACATTGTACCTAACTCAGCTTTCAGGTAGACTTATAGTAACATTTTCATGTAAGATTTATTGAAAATTTCACAACATGTGCGACAGAATATCTATTACATTAATTCAATGAAAGATCACTATTGTGAAACCAGCTTGCTTGTATCTCTTTAGAAATACACTCATATAAGTCTTTTCTGACATTTCAGTGTATGCCATACAAAGTAACTATCACCTTATTACAATGAAAAGTCAGTGTGCTGATCCCAGCTTGCAGGTAGCTGTAGGAACCTTTTCATATATGATATAAAACATTTCACTACAGCTATAGGAGACTATATATAAAGTTTATTAAATGAAAGAACACTGTGGTGTAACCAGATTGCTTGTAGCTATTTAGGAGTATCTTCATACAAGTCTTTTCAAACATTTCAGTGTATTCCATCCAGAATGGTTATCACTTCCATAAAATGAAAGAACGATGTTAAGAACCCAGCTGGAAAGTTGTCTTTTAGAAATATCTTTTTATAAGTCTTAACAAATATTGCGCTATGGTCATGACAGAATGATTTTAATATTCACTCAAGGAAAGAAGGATGAGCTGAACCCTTGTTTCCTAGTATCTGTTTAGGAAGAACTTCATAAAATACTTAAAAAATTACACTACAGACTTGAAAAATATCCATAAGATTCAGACACTAAAGGAACTCTGGTGAAACAAATGTGCTTACAGCTGTTTAGGGGCATATTCACATAAGACAGTTCAAACATTTCAGCATATGCCCTACAGATGACCTATCAATTACTAACAATGTGAGAACGCTGTTCTAAGCCCAGTTTGCGGGTAGCTGTTTAGGAACATGTTCATATAAGACTTAACAAACATTTCATTGCATGTGGGACAGAATATATATAGCATTTGTTCACTGAGAGAAAACTGTGGTGAAACCATCTTACTTGCAGCCATTAAGGATCATCTTCGTATTAGTCATTATAACCATTTCAATATTTGCTGTTCTGATTGAATATGAGTTTCCAACAATGAAAGAAACACTGTGCTGAATCCAGCTTGCAAGTAAGTTTTAACTAACACTTCACTACAAGTGTCACAGAATATCTGCAATATTGTTTCACTGAAAGACCTCTGTGGTGAAAGCATCTTGAAGCTATTATTAGGAACATTTGTATTTAAGACATTTCTCACATTTCAGTATATGCCATAATGAATGGGTATCATTTTCCTACAATGAAAGAACACTGTGCTAAATAGAGCTCACAGATAGCTATCTAGGAACGTTTTTACATAAGACTTATCAAACATTTTACAATAGTCGTGACAGACTATACATAACATTCAGTCACTGAAAGAAAACTGTGGAGAAACAATCTTGCTTGTATATATTTAGAAACTTCTTCATGTTCACCATTTCAAGCATTTCCATATAAGACATACTGAATGAATATCACTTTGAGACAATGATATAACGTGCTGAAGCCAGATTGCAGGCAGCTGTTTAGGAACCTTTTCATAAGAGACTTATCATACATTTCACTACAAAGTATCTGTTACATCCATTCAGTGAAAGAACACTATTGTGAAGCCAGATTGCTGGTAGCTAATTAGGAACATCTTGATATAAGGCTTTTCTAATATTTCAGTTTATGCCAAACAGAATGACTATCATTTTCTTAAAATGAAATAACACTGTGTTGAACTCATCTTGCAGGAAGCCATTTAGGGTTTCTTCATACAAAACACCAAACATGTCACTACTGCTCTGACAGAATCTCTGTAAGATTCCTTCACTGAGGAACACACTCTGGTGAAACCAGATTGCTCATAAGTTTTTAGGAATATCTTTATATAAGGCTATTCAAACACATCATATGCTATACAGAATGATGATCACTTCCATTAAATTAAACAACATTGCGATGCAACCAGCTGGCACATGCTATTTATGAACATTTTGTGTGTGTCTTATCAAACGTTTCTCTGCAGCCACAATGTGATAATTATTGCATTCATTCAATGAAATACTGTGTTGAAAAAGCCTGCTTGTGGCTGTTTAGAAACATCTTCATGTAAGTGTTCATGCAAGCCTTATCAAACATTTCACTACAGGCATGACAGAATATCTATAACATTCAATGTCTGTAAGAAGACTGCTGTGAAACCATTTTGCTTGTAGCTACTTAGGGACATCTTCATAAAACTTATCCAGCATTTCACTACGGGTGTGATAGACTATCTATAACATCCATTCACTGAAAGAACATTGTCTGGAAAACACCTAGCAAGTAGCTCTTAAGGAACATCTTCACATATGCCATTTCAAACATTTCAGTATATGCCACAAGGAACGGCTATCACTTTCTTACAATGAAAGCGCATTGTGCTTAATCAAGCCAACAGGTAGCTGTTTAGGGATATTTTCACATAAATCATATCAAACATTTGACTACAGATGTGACAATGTCTATAACATTTGTTATCTGAAAGAAAATTATGCAAAAACCATCTTCTTTTCACTGTTTAGGAACATCTGCACATAGTACACTTCAAATACTTAAGTATATTCCACACAGAGCGACTATCATTTTCACAAAATGAAAGAACACATGCTGAATCCAGTTTATGGGTAGCTGTTTAGGAACATCATATATCAAATATTTCACCACAGATGTGACAATATCTAGAACATTCATTCACTGAAAGAACACTGTGAAGAAACCATCTTGCTTGTTAGCTGTTTAAGAATATAAATAAAAGGCTCTTCAAACATATCACTTTATGCCATACAGAATGGCTATCATCTCCATAGCCAGAAAAGAATACTGTGATGAACCCAGCTTGCAAGTAATTGTTTATTAATATTTTGCTCAAGTCTTATCAGACATTTGCCTACAGTCATGACAGGATATCTTTAATGTCTATTCAATGTAATAACACTATATTTAAAAGAATTTCCTTGTAGCTGTTTAGAAACATCTTCATGTAAGACTTATTAAACATTCCTTTGCAGGAATGACAGAATCTCTAAACATTCACTCATTGAATGAACACAGGGATGAAAGCAGTTTTCTTGTAACTGTTGAGGAACATCTTCATATAAAGCTTTTCAAGCATTTCAGTATATGGCATACAGCATGGCCATACCCTTCTTACAAGGAAAGAAGGTTGTGTTTAATAGCTTTCAGGTAGATTATTAGGAGCATTTTTATGTAAGACCTATTGAACATTTAACTACAGGCATGACAGAATATCTATTACATCCATTCAATGAAAGAACACTATGGTGAAAGTGGCTTGGTTTGACTGTTAAGGAAGATCTTCATTTAAGTCCTTTTCAGCATTTCTGTATATGCCATACTAAACGGCTGTCACTATCTTATGATGAAATTATTCTGTCCTGAACACGTCTTGTTGGATTCTATTTAGGAACATCTTCATATAAGACCTCTCTAACATTTAAGCATATGCCATACAGAATGGCTCTCACTTACTTACAGTTAAAGGACACTGTGCTAAACCCGGCTTGCTGGCGGCTGTTTGAAACCTCTTCATATAAGACTTATTAAACATTTCACTACAGGCATGACAGACTAGCTATAACACTCGTTCACTGAAAGAACACTGTGGTGAAGCCAGATTACTTCTGGCGCCTTGGGAATGTCTTCGTATAAGGCTCTTCAAACACTTCATTATGCCTACAGAATGGCTATCACTTCCATATCCAGAAAGAACGTTCTGATGAAACCAGTGGCTCTTTATGAGCATTTCATTTATGTCTTATCAAACGTTTCTCTACAGCCGCAACATGATATCCATAACATTCATTCAAGGAAACCACACTATGTTGAAAAAGCTTGCTTGTAGCTGTTCAGGAACACTCTCACCTAAGACATCAAATAGTTCTCTTGAGGCATGACAGAATACGTATAACATTCATTTTCTGAATGAACACTGTGGTGAAAACACCTTGCTTGCAGCTGTTTAGGGGAATCTTCAAATAAGTCCTATCAAACATTTCACTACGGGCATGATGGAATATCTATAACATTCACTCATTGAAAGAATGCTGTGGTGAAACCAACTTCCTTGTAGCTTTTAAGGAACATCTTCATGTAAGTCTTTTCTAGCATTTCAGTATGAGCCATAGAGAACAGCTATACTTTCTTAAAATGAACAAACATTGTACCTAACTCAGCTTTCAGGTAGACTTATAGTAACATTTTCATGTAAGATTTATTGAAAATTTCACAACATGTGCGACAGAATATCTATTACATTAATTCAATGAAAGATCACTATTGTGAAACCAGCTTGCTTGTATCTCTTTAGAAATACACTCATATAAGTCTTTTCTGACATTTCAGTGTATGCCATACAAAGTAACTATCACTTTATTACAATGAAAAGTCAGTGTGCTGATCCCAGCTTGCAGGTAGCTGTAGGAACCTTTTCATATATGATATAAAACATTTCACTACAGCTATAGGAGACTATATATATAAAGTTTATTAAATGAAAGAACACTGTGGTGTAACCAGATTGCTTGTAGCTATTTAGGAGTATCTTCATACAAGTCTTTTCAAACATTTCAGTGTATTCCATCCAGAATGGTTATCACTTCCATAAAATGAAAGAACGATGTTAAGAACCCAGCTGGAAAGTTGTCTTTTAGAAATATCTTTTTATAAGTCTTAACAAATATTGCGCTATGGTCATGACAGAATGATTTTAATATTCACTCAAGGAAAGAAGGATGAGCTGAACCCTTGTTTCCTAGTATCTGTTTAGGAAGAACTTCATAAAATACTTAAAAAATTACACTACAGACTTGAAAAATATCCATAAGATTCAGACACTAAAGGAACTCTGGTGAAACAAATGTGCTTACAGCTGTTTAGGGGCATATTCACATAAGACAGTTCAAACATTTCAGCATATGCCCTACAGATGACCTATCAATTACTAACAATGTGAGAACACTGTTCTAAGCCCAGTTTGCGGGTAGCTGTTTAGGAACATGTTCATATAAGACTTAACAAACATTTCATTGCATGTGGGACAGAATATATATAGCATTTGTTCACTGAGAGAAAACTGTGGTGAAACCATCTTACTTGCAGCCATTAAGGATCATCTTCGTATTAGTCATTATAACCATTTCAATATTTGCTGTTCTGATTGAATATGAGTTTCCAACAATGAAAGAAACACTGTGCTGAATCCAGCTTGCAAGTAAGTTTTAACTAACACTTCACTACAAGTGTCACAGAATATCTGCAATATTGTTTCACTGAAAGACCTCTGTGGTGAAAGCATCTTGAAGCTATTATTAGGAACATTTGTATTTAAGACATTTCTCACATTTCAGTATATGCCATAATGAATGGGTATCATTTTCCTACAATGAAAGAACACTGTGCTAAATAGAGCTCACAGATAGCTATCTAGGAACGTTTTTACATAAGACTTATCAAACATTTTACAATAGTCGTGACAGACTATACATAACATTCAGTCACTGAAAGAAAACTGTGGAGAAACAATCTTGCTTGTATATATTTAGAAACTTCTTCATGTTCACCATTTCAAGCATTTCCATATAAGACATACTGAATGAATATCACTTTGAGACAATGATATAACGTGCTGAAGCCAGATTGCAGGCAGCTGTTTAGGAACCTTTTCCTAAGAGACTTATCATACATTTCACTACAAAGTATCTGTTACATCCATTCAGTGAAAGAACACTATTGTGAAGCCAGATTGCTGGTAGCTAATTAGGAACATCTTGATATAAGGCTTTTCTAATATTTCAGTTTATGCCAAACAGAATGACTATCATTTTCTTAAAATGAAATAACACTGTGTTGAACTCATCTTGCAGGAAGCCATTTAGGGTTTCTTCATACAAAACACCAAACATGTCACTACTGCTCTGACAGAATCTCTGTAAGATTCCTTCACTGAGGAACACACTCTGGTGAAACCAGATTGCTCATAAGTTTTTAGGAATATCTTTATATAAGGCTATTCAAACACATCATATGCTATACAGAATGATGATCACTTCCATTAAATTAAACAACATTGCGATGCAACCAGCTGGCACATGCTATTTATGAACATTTTGTGTGTGTCTTATCAAACGTTTCTCTGCAGCCACAATGTGATAATTATTGCATTCATTCAATGAAATACTGTGTTGAAAAAGCCTGCTTGTGGCTGTTTAGAAACATCTTCATGTAAGTGTTCATGCAAGCCTTATCAAACATTTCACTACAGGCATGACAGAATATCTATAACATTCAATGTCTGTAAGAAGACTGCTGTGAAACCATTTTGCTTGTAGCTACTTAGGGACATCTTCATAAAACTTATCCAGCATTTCACTACGGGTGTGATAGACTATCTATAACATCCATTCACTGAAAGAACATTGTCTGGAAAACACCTAGCAAGTAGCTCTTAAGGAACATCTTCACATATGCCATTTCAAACATTTCAGTATATGCCACAAGGAACGGCTATCACTTTCTTACAATGAAAGCGCATTGTGCTTAATCAAGCCAACAGGTAGCTGTTTAGGGATATTTTCACATAAATCATATCAAACATTTGACTACAGATGTGACAATGTCTATAACATTTGTTATCTGAAAGAAAATTATGCAAAAACCATCTTCTTTTCACTGTTTAGGAACATCTGCACATAGTACACTTCAAATACTTAAGTATATTCCACACAGAGCGACTATCATTTTCACAAAATGAAAGAACACATGCTGAATCCAGTTTATGGGTAGCTGTTTAGGAACATCATATATCAAATATTTCACCACAGATGTGACAATATCTAGAACATTCATTCACTGAAAGAACACTGTGAAGAAACCATCTTGCTTGTTAGCTGTTTAAGAATATAAATAAAAGGCTCTTCAAACATATCACTTTATGCCATACAGAATGGCTATCATCTCCATAGCCAGAAAAGAATACTGTGATGAACCCAGCTTGCAAGTAATTGTTTATTAATATTTTGCTCAAGTCTTATCAGACATTTGCCTACAGTCATGACAGGATATCTTTAATGTCTATTCAATGTAATAACACTATATTTAAAAGAATTTCCTTGTAGCTGTTTAGAAACATCTTCATGTAAGACTTATTAAACATTCCTTTGCAGGAATGACAGAATCTCTAAACATTCACTCATTGAATGAACACAGGGATGAAAGCAGTTTTCTTGTAACTGTTGAGGAACATCTTCATATAAAGCTTTTCAAGCATTTCAGTATATGGCATACAGCATGGCCATACCCTTCTTACAAGGAAAGAAGGTTGTGTTTAATAGCTTTCAGGTAGATTATTAGGAGCATTTTTATGTAAGACCTATTGAACATTTAACTACAGGCATGACAGAATATCTATTACATCCATTCAATGAAAGAACACTATGGTGAAAGTGGCTTGGTTTGACTGTTAAGGAAGATCTTCATTTAAGTCCTTTTCAGCATTTCTGTATATGCCATACTAAACGGCTGTCACTATCTTATGATGAAATTATTCTGTCCTGAACACGTCTTGTTGGATTCTATTTAGGAACATCTTCATATAAGACCTCTCTAACATTTAAGCATATGCCATACAGAATGGCTCTCACTTACTTACAGTTAAAGGACACTGTGCTAAACCCGGCTTGCTGGCGGCTGTTTGAAACCTCTTCATATAAGACTTATTAAACATTTCACTACAGGCATGACAGACTAGCTATAACACTCGTTCACTGAAAGAACACTGTGGTGAAGCCAGATTACTTCTGGCGCCTTGGGAATGTCTTCGTATAAGGCTCTTCAAACACTTCATTATGCCTACAGAATGGCTATCGCTTCCATATCCAGAAAGAACGTTCTGATGAAACCAGTGGCTCTTTATGAGCATTTCATTTATGTCTTATCAAACGTTTCTCTACAGCCGCAACATGATATCCATAACATTCATTCAAGGAAACCACACTATGTTGAAAAAGCTTGCTTGTAGCTGTTCAGGAACACTCTCACCTAAGACATCAAATAGTTCTCTTGAGGCATGACAGAATACGTATAACATTCATTTTCTGAATGAACACTGTGGTGAAAACACCTTGCTTGCAGCTGTTTAGGGGAATCTTCAAATAAGTCCTATCAAACATTTCACTACGGGCATGATGGAATATCTATAACATTCACTCATTGAAAGAATGCTGTGGTGAAACCAACTTCCTTGTAGCTTTTAAGGAACATCTTCATGTAAGTCTTTTCTAGCATTTCAGTATGAGCCATAGAGAACAGCTATACTTTCTTAAAATGAACAAACATTGTACCTAACTCAGCTTTCAGGTAGACTTATAGTAACATTTTCATGTAAGATTTATTGAAAATTTCACAACATGTGCGACAGAATATCTATTACATTAATTCAATGAAAGATCACTATTGTGAAACCAGCTTGCTTGTATCTCTTTAGAAATACACTCATATAAGTCTTTTCTGACATTTCAGTGTATGCCATACAAAGTAACTATCACTTTATTACAATGAAAAGTCAGTGTGCTGATCCCAGCTTGCAGGTAGCTGTAGGAACCTTTTCATATATGATATAAAACATTTCACTACAGCTATAGGAGACTATATATAAAGTTTATTAAATGAAAGAACACTGTGGTGTAACCAGATTGCTTGTAGCTATTTAGGAGTATCTTCATACAAGTCTTTTCAAACATTTCAGTGTATTCCATCCAGAATGGTTATCACTTCCATAAAATGAAAGAACGATGTTAAGAACCCAGCTGGAAAGTTGTCTTTTAGAAATATCTTTTTATAAGTCTTAACAAATATTGCGCTATGGTCATGACAGAATGATTTTAATATTCACTCAAGGAAAGAAGGATGAGCTGAACCCTTGTTTCCTAGTATCTGTTTAGGAAGAACTTCATAAAATACTTAAAAAATTACACTACAGACTTGAAAAATATCCATAAGATTCAGACACTAAAGGAACTCTGGTGAAACAAATGTGCTTACAGCTGTTTAGGGGCATATTCACATAAGACAGTTCAAACATTTCAGCATATGCCCTACAGATGACCTATCAATTACTAACAATGTGAGAACGCTGTTCTAAGCCCAGTTTGCGGGTAGCTGTTTAGGAACATGTTCATATAAGACTTAACAAACATTTCATTGCATGTGGGACAGAATATATATAGCATTTGTTCACTGAGAGAAAACTGTGGTGAAACCATCTTACTTGCAGCCATTAAGGATCATCTTCGTATTAGTCATTATAACCATTTCAATATTTGCTGTTCTGATTGAATATGAGTTTCCAACAATGAAAGAAACACTGTGCTGAATCCAGCTTGCAAGTAAGTTTTAACTAACACTTCACTACAAGTGTCACAGAATATCTGCAATATTGTTTCACTGAAAGACCTCTGTGGTGAAAGCATCTTGAAGCTATTATTAGGAACATTTGTATTTGAGACATTTCTCACATTTCAGTATATGCCATAATGAATGGGTATCATTTTCCTACAATGAAAGAACACTGTGCTAAATAGAGCTCACAGATAGCTATCTAGGAACGTTTTTACATAAGACTTATCAAACATTTTACAATAGTCGTGACAGACTATACATCACATTCAGTCACTGAAAGAAAACTGTGGAGAAACAATCTTGCTTGTATATATTTAGAAACTTCTTCATGTTCACCATTTCAAGCATTTCCATATAAGACATACTGAATGAATATCACTTTGAGACAATGATATAACGTGCTGAAGCCAGATTGCAGGCAGCTGTTTAGGAACCTTTTCCTAAGAGACTTATCATACATTTCACTACAAAGTATCTGTTACATCCATTCAGTGAAAGAACACTATTGTGAAGCCAGATTGCTGGTAGCTAATTAGGAACATCTTGATATAAGGCTTTTCTAATATTTCAGTTTATGCCAAACAGAATGACTATCATTTTCTTAAAATGAAATAACACTGTGTTGAACTCATCTTGCAGGAAGCCATTTAGGGTTTCTTCATACAAAACACCAAACATGTCACTACTGCTCTGACAGAATCTCTGTAAGATTCCTTCACTGAGGAACACACTCTGGTGAAACCAGATTGCTCATAAGTTTTTAGGAATATCTTTATATAAGGCTATTCAAACACATCATATGCTATACAGAATGATTATCACTTCCATTAAATTAAACAACATTGCGATGCAACCAGCTGGCACATGCTATTTATGAACATTTTGTGTGTGTCTTATCAAACGTTTCTCTGCAGCCACAATGTGATAATTATTACATTCATTCAATGAAATACTGTGTTGAAAAAGGCTGCTTGTGGCTGTTTAGAAACATCTTCATGTAAGTGTTCATGCAAGCCTTATCAAACATTTCACTACAGGCATGACAGAATATCTATAACATTCAATGTCTGTAAGAAGACTGCTGTGAAACCATTTTGCTTGTAGCTACTTAGGGACATCTTCATAAAACTTATCCAGCATTTCACTACGGGTGTGATAGACTATCTATAACATCCATTCACTGAAAGAACATTGTCTGGAAAACACCTAGCAAGTAGCTCTTAAGGAACATCTTCACATATGCCATTTCAAACATTTCAGTATATGCCACAAGGAACGGCTATCACTTTCTTACAATGAAAGAGCATCGTGCTTAATCAAGCCAACAGGTAGCTGTTTAGGGATATTTTCACATAAATCATATCAAACATTTGACTACAGATGTGACAATGTCTATAACATTTGTTATCTGAAAGAAAATTATGCAAAAACCATCTTCTTTTCACTGTTTAGGAACATCTGCACATAGTACACTTCAAATACTTAAGTATATTCCACACAGAGCGACTATCATTTTCACAAAATGAAAGAACACATGCTGAATCCAGTTTATGGGTAGCTGTTTAGGAACATCATATATCAAATATTTCACCACAGATGTGACAATATCTAGAACATTCATTCACTGAAAGAACACTGTGAAGAAACCATCTTGCTTGTTAGCTGTTTAAGAATATAAATAAAAGGCTCTTCAAACATATCACTTTATGCCATACAGAATGGCTATCATCTCCATAGCCAGAAAAGAATACTGTGATGAACCCAGCTTGCAAGTAATTGTTTATTAATATTTTGCTCAAGTCTTATCAGACATTTGCCTACAGTCATGACAGGATATCTTTAATGTCTATTCAATGTAGTAACACTATATTTAAAAGAATTTCCTTGTAGCTGTTTAGAAACATCTTCATGTAAGACTTATTAAACATTCCTTTGCAGGAATGACAGAATCTCTAAACATTCACTCATTGAATGAACACAGGGATGAAAGCAGTTTTCTTGTAACTGTTGAGGAACATCTTCATATAAAGCTTTTCAAGCATTTCAGTATATGGCATACAGCATGGCCATACCCTTCTTACAAGGAAAGAAGGTTGTGTTTAATAGCTTTCAGGTAGATTATTAGGAGCATTTTTATGTAAGACCTATTGAACTTTTAACTACAGGCATGACAGAATATCTATTACATCCATTCAATGAAAGAACACTATGGTGAAAGTGGCTTGGTTTGACTGTTAAGGAAGATCTTCATTTAAGTCCTTTTCAGCATTTCTGTATATGCCATACTAAACGGCTGTCACTATCTTATGATGAAATTATTCTGTCCTGAACACGTCTTGTTGGATTCTATTTAGGAACATCTTCATATAAGACCTCTCTAACATTTAAGCATATGCCATACAGAAGGGCTCTCACTTACTTACAGTTAAAGGACACTGTGCTAAACCCGGCTTGCTGGCGGCTG
This sequence comes from Equus asinus, assembly GCF_041296235.1. NCBI lineage: Eukaryota > Metazoa > Chordata > Mammalia > Perissodactyla > Equidae > Equus > Equus asinus. The sequence continues at coordinate 8,436,101 of NC_091818.1, forward strand.
TTTGAAACCTCTTCATATAAGACTTATTAAACATTTCACTACAGGCATGACAGACTAGCTATAACACTCGTTCACTGAAAGAACACTGTGGTGAAGCCAGATTACTTCTGGCGCCTTGGGAATGTCTTCGTATAAGGCTCTTCAAACACTTCATTATGCCTACAGAATGGCTATCGCTTCCATATCCAGAAAGAACGTTCTGATGAAACCAGTGGCTCTTTATGAGCATTTCATTTATGTCTTATCAAACGTTTCTCTACAGCCGCAACATGATATCCATAACATTCATTCAAGGAAGCCACACTATGTTGAAAAAGCTTGCTTGTAGCTGTTCAGGAACACTCTCACCTAAGACATCAAATAGTTCTCTTGAGGCATGACAGAATACGTATAGCATTCATTTTCTGAATGAACACTGTGGTGAAAACACCTTGCTTGCAGCTGTTTAGGGGAATCTTCAAATAAGTCCTATCAAACATTTCACTACGGGCATGATGGAATATCTATAACATTCACTCATTGAAAGAATGCTGTGGTGAAACCAACTTCCTTGTAGCTTTTAAGGAACATCTTCATGTAAGTCTTTTCTAGCATTTCAGTATGAGCCATAGAGAACAGCTATACTTTCTTAAAATGAACAAACATTGTACCTAACTCAGCTTTCAGGTAGACTTATAGTAACATTTTCATGTAAGATTTATTGAAAATTTCACAACATGTGCGACAGAATATCTATTACATTAATTCAATGAAAGATCACTATTGTGAAACCAGCTTGCTTGTATCTCTTTAGAAATACACTCATATAAGTCTTTTCTGACATTTCAGTGTATGCCATACAAAGTAACTATCACCTTATTACAATGAAAAGTCAGTGTGCTGATCCCAGCTTGCAGGTAGCTGTAGGAACCTTTTCATATATGATATAAAACATTTCACTACAGCTATAGGAGACTATATATAAAGTTTATTAAATGAAAGAACACTGTGGTGTAACCAGATTGCTTGTAGCTATTTAGGAGTATCTTCATACAAGTCTTTTCAAACATTTCAGTGTATTCCATCCAGAATGGTTATCACTTCCATAAAATGAAAGAACGATGTTAAGAACCCAGCTGGAAAGTTGTCTTTTAGAAATATCTTTTTATAAGTCTTAACAAATATTGCGCTATGGTCATGACAGAATGATTTTAATATTCACTCAAGGAAAGAAGGATGAGCTGAACCCTTGTTTCCTAGTATCTGTTTAGGAAGAACTTCATAAAATACTTAAAAAATTACACTACAGACTTGAAAAATATCCATAAGATTCAGACACTAAAGGAACTCTGGTGAAACAAATGTGCTTACAGCTGTTTAGGGGCATATTCACATAAGACAGTTCAAACATTTCAGCATATGCCCTACAGATGACCTATCAATTACTAACAATGTGAGAACGCTGTTCTAAGCCCAGTTTGCGGGTAGCTGTTTAGGAACATGTTCATATAAGACTTAACAAACATTTCATTGCATGTGGGACAGAATATATATAGCATTTGTTCACTGAGAGAAAACTGTGGTGAAACCATCTTACTTGCAGCCATTAAGGATCATCTTCGTATTAGTCATTATAACCATTTCAATATTTGCTGTTCTGATTGAATATGAGTTTCCAACAATGAAAGAAACACTGTGCTGAATCCAGCTTGCAAGTAAGTTTTAACTAACACTTCACTACAAGTGTCACAGAATATCTGCAATATTGTTTCACTGAAAGACCTCTGTGGTGAAAGCATCTTGAAGCTATTATTAGGAACATTTGTATTTGAGACATTTCTCACATTTCAGTATATGCCATAATGAATGGGTATCATTTTCCTACAATGAAAGAACACTGTGCTAAATAGAGCTCACAGATAGCTATCTAGGAACGTTTTTACATAAGACTTATCAAACATTTTACAATAGTCGTGACAGACTATACATCACATTCAGTCACTGAAAGAAAACTGTGGAGAAACAATCTTGCTTGTATATATTTAGAAACTTCTTCATGTTCACCATTTCAAGCATTTCCATATAAGACATACTGAATGAATATCACTTTGAGACAATGATATAACGTGCTGAAGCCAGATTGCAGGCAGCTGTTTAGGAACCTTTTCCTAAGAGACTTATCATACATTTCACTACAAAGTATCTGTTACATCCATTCAGTGAAAGAACACTATTGTGAAGCCAGATTGCTGGTAGCTAATTAGGAACATCTTGATATAAGGCTTTTCTAATATTTCAGTTTATGCCAAACAGAATGACTATCATTTTCTTAAAATGAAATAACACTGTGTTGAACTCATCTTGCAGGAAGCCATTTAGGGTTTCTTCATACAAAACACCAAACATGTCACTACTGCTCTGACAGAATCTCTGTAAGATTCCTTCACTGAGGAACACACTCTGGTGAAACCAGATTGCTCATAAGTTTTTAGGAATATCTTTATATAAGGCTATTCAAACACATCATATGCTATACAGAATGATTATCACTTCCATTAAATTAAACAACATTGCGATGCAACCAGCTGGCACATGCTATTTATGAACATTTTGTGTGTGTCTTATCAAACGTTTCTCTGCAGCCACAATGTGATAATTATTACATTCATTCAATGAAATACTGTGTTGAAAAAGGCTGCTTGTGGCTGTTTAGAAACATCTTCATGTAAGTGTTCATGCAAGCCTTATCAAACATTTCACTACAGGCATGACAGAATATCTATAACATTCAATGTCTGTAAGAAGACTGCTGTGAAACCATTTTGCTTGTAGCTACTTAGGGACATCTTCATAAAACTTATCCAGCATTTCACTACGGGTGTGATAGACTATCTATAACATCCATTCACTGAAAGAACATTGTCTGGAAAACACCTAGCAAGTAGCTCTTAAGGAACATCTTCACATATGCCATTTCAAACATTTCAGTATATGCCACAAGGAACGGCTATCACTTTCTTACAATGAAAGAGCATCGTGCTTAATCAAGCCAACAGGTAGCTGTTTAGGGATATTTTCACATAAATCATATCAAACATTTGACTACAGATGTGACAATGTCTATAACATTTGTTATCTGAAAGAAAATTATGCAAAAACCATCTTCTTTTCACTGTTTAGGAACATCTGCACATAGTACACTTCAAATACTTAAGTATATTCCACACAGAGCGACTATCATTTTCACAAAATGAAAGAACACATGCTGAATCCAGTTTATGGGTAGCTGTTTAGGAACATCATATATCAAATATTTCACCACAGATGTGACAATATCTAGAACATTCATTCACTGAAAGAACACTGTGAAGAAACCATCTTGCTTGTTAGCTGTTTAAGAATATAAATAAAAGGCTCTTCAAACATATCACTTTATGCCATACAGAATGGCTATCATCTCCATAGCCAGAAAAGAATACTGTGATGAACCCAGCTTGCAAGTAATTGTTTATTAATATTTTGCTCAAGTCTTATCAGACATTTGCCTACAGTCATGACAGGATATCTTTAATGTCTATTCAATGTAGTAACACTATATTTAAAAGAATTTCCTTGTAGCTGTTTAGAAACATCTTCATGTAAGACTTATTAAACATTCCTTTGCAGGAATGACAGAATCTCTAAACATTCACTCATTGAATGAACACAGGGATGAAAGCAGTTTTCTTGTAACTGTTGAGGAACATCTTCATATAAAGCTTTTCAAGCATTTCAGTATATGGCATACAGCATGGCCATACCCTTCTTACAAGGAAAGAAGGTTGTGTTTAATAGCTTTCAGGTAGATTATTAGGAGCATTTTTATGTAAGACCTATTGAACTTTTAACTACAGGCATGACAGAATATCTATTACATCCATTCAATGAAAGAACACTATGGTGAAAGTGGCTTGGTTTGACTGTTAAGGAAGATCTTCATTTAAGTCCTTTTCAGCATTTCTGTATATGCCATACTAAACGGCTGTCACTATCTTATGATGAAATTATTCTGTCCTGAACACGTCTTGTTGGATTCTATTTAGGAACATCTTCATATAAGACCTCTCTAACATTTAAGCATATGCCATACAGAAGGGCTCTCACTTACTTACAGTTAAAGGACACTGTGCTAAACCCGGCTTGCTGGCGGCTGTTTGAAACCTCTTCATATAAGACTTATTAAACATTTCACTACAGGCATGACAGACTAGCTATAACACTCGTTCACTGAAAGAACACTGTGGTGAAGCCAGATTACTTCTGGCGCCTTGGGAATGTCTTCGTATAAGGCTCTTCAAACACTTCATTATGCCTACAGAATGGCTATCGCTTCCATATCCAGAAAGAACGTTCTGATGAAACCAGTGGCTCTTTATGAGCATTTCATTTATGTCTTATCAAACGTTTCTCTACAGCCGCAACATGATATCCATAACATTCATTCAAGGAAGCCACACTATGTTGAAAAAGCTTGCTTGTAGCTGTTCAGGAACACTCTCACCTAAGACATCAAATAGTTCTCTTGAGGCATGACAGAATACGTATAGCATTCATTTTCTGAATGAACACTGTGGTGAAAACACCTTGCTTGCAGCTGTTTAGGGGAATCTTCAAATAAGTCCTATCAAACATTTCACTACGGGCATGATGGAATATCTATAACATTCACTCATTGAAAGAATGCTGTGGTGAAACCAACTTCCTTGTAGCTTTTAAGGAACATCTTCATGTAAGTCTTTTCTAGCATTTCAGTATGAGCCATAGAGAACAGCTATACTTTCTTAAAATGAACAAACATTGTACCTAACTCAGCTTTCAGGTAGACTTATAGTAACATTTTCATGTAAGATTTATTGAAAATTTCACAACATGTGCGACAGAATATCTATTACATTAATTCAATGAAAGATCACTATTGTGAAACCAGCTTGCTTGTATCTCTTTAGAAATACACTCATATAAGTCTTTTCTGACATTTCAGTGTATGCCATACAAAGTAACTATCACTTTATTACAATGAAAAGTCAGTGTGCTGATCCCAGCTTGCAGGTAGCTGTAGGAACCTTTTCATATATGATATAAAACATTTCACTACAGCTATAGGAGACTATATATAAAGTTTATTAAATGAAAGAACACTGTGGTGTAACCAGATTGCTTGTAGCTATTTAGGAGTATCTTCATACAAGTCTTTTCAAACATTTCAGTGTATTCCATCCAGAATGGTTATCACTTCCATAAAATGAAAGAACGATGTTAAGAACCCAGCTGGAAAGTTGTCTTTTAGAAATATCTTTTTATAAGTCTTAACAAATATTGCGCTATGGTCATGACAGAATGATTTTAATATTCACTCAAGGAAAGAAGGATGAGCTGAACCCTTGTTTCCTAGTATCTGTTTAGGAAGAACTTCATAAAATACTTAAAAAATTACACTACAGACTTGAAAAATATCCATAAGATTCAGACACTAAAGGAACTCTGGTGAAACAAATGTGCTTACAGCTGTTTAGGGGCATATTCACATAAGACAGTTCAAACATTTCAGCATATGCCCTACAGATGACCTATCAATTACTAACAATGTGAGAACGCTGTTCTAAGCCCAGTTTGCGGGTAGCTGTTTAGGAACATGTTCATATAAGACTTAACAAACATTTCATTGCATGTGGGACAGAATATATATAGCATTTGTTCACTGAGAGAAAACTGTGGTGAAACCATCTTACTTGCAGCCATTAAGGATCATCTTCGTATTAGTCATTATAACCATTTCAATATTTGCTGTTCTGATTGAATATGAGTTTCCAACAATGAAAGAAACACTGTGCTGAATCCAGCTTGCAAGTAAGTTTTAACTAACACTTCACTACAAGTGTCACAGAATATCTGCAATATTGTTTCACTGAAAGACCTCTGTGGTGAAAGCATCTTGAAGCTATTATTAGGAACATTTGTATTTGAGACATTTCTCACATTTCAGTATATGCCATAATGAATGGGTATCATTTTCCTACAATGAAAGAACACTGTGCTAAATAGAGCTCACAGATAGCTATCTAGGAACGTTTTTACATAAGACTTATCAAACATTTTACAATAGTCGTGACAGACTATACATCACATTCAGTCACTGAAAGAAAACTGTGGAGAAACAATCTTGCTTGTATATATTTAGAAACTTCTTCATGTTCACCATTTCAAGCATTTCCATATAAGACATACTGAATGAATATCACTTTGAGACAATGATATAACGTGCTGAAGCCAGATTGCAGGCAGCTGTTTAGGAACCTTTTCCTAAGAGACTTATCATACATTTCACTACAAAGTATCTGTTACATCCATTCAGTGAAAGAACACTATTGTGAAGCCAGATTGCTGGTAGCTAATTAGGAACATCTTGATATAAGGCTTTTCTAATATTTCAGTTTATGCCAAACAGAATGACTATCATTTTCTTAAAATGAAATAACACTGTGTTGAACTCATCTTGCAGGAAGCCATTTAGGGTTTCTTCATACAAAACACCAAACATGTCACTACTGCTCTGACAGAATCTCTGTAAGATTCCTTCACTGAGGAACACACTCTGGTGAAACCAGATTGCTCATAAGTTTTTAGGAATATCTTTATATAAGGCTATTCAAACACATCATATGCTATACAGAATGATTATCACTTCCATTAAATTAAACAACATTGCGATGCAACCAGCTGGCACATGCTATTTATGAACATTTTGTGTGTGTCTTATCAAACGTTTCTCTGCAGCCACAATGTGATAATTATTACATTCATTCAATGAAATACTGTGTTGAAAAAGGCTGCTTGTGGCTGTTTAGAAACATCTTCATGTAAGTGTTCATGCAAGCCTTATCAAACATTTCACTACAGGCATGACAGAATATCTATAACATTCAATGTCTGTAAGAAGACTGCTGTGAAACCATTTTGCTTGTAGCTACTTAGGGACATCTTCATAAAACTTATCCAGCATTTCACTACGGGTGTGATAGACTATCTATAACATCCATTCACTGAAAGAACATTGTCTGGAAAACACCTAGCAAGTAGCTCTTAAGGAACATCTTCACATATGCCATTTCAAACATTTCAGTATATGCCACAAGGAACGGCTATCACTTTCTTACAATGAAAGAGCATCGTGCTTAATCAAGCCAACAGGTAGCTGTTTAGGGATATTTTCACATAAATCATATCAAACATTTGACTACAGATGTGACAATGTCTATAACATTTGTTATCTGAAAGAAAATTATGCAAAAACCATCTTCTTTTCACTGTTTAGGAACATCTGCACATAGTACACTTCAAATACTTAAGTATATTCCACACAGAGCGACTATCATTTTCACAAAATGAAAGAACACATGCTGAATCCAGTTTATGGGTAGCTGTTTAGGAACATCATATATCAAATATTTCACCACAGATGTGACAATATCTAGAACATTCATTCACTGAAAGAACACTGTGAAGAAACCATCTTGCTTGTTAGCTGTTTAAGAATATAAATAAAAGGCTCTTCAAACATATCACTTTATGCCATACAGAATGGCTATCATCTCCATAGCCAGAAAAGAATACTGTGATGAACCCAGCTTGCAAGTAATTGTTTATTAATATTTTGCTCAAGTCTTATCAGACATTTGCCTACAGTCATGACAGGATATCTTTAATGTCTATTCAATGTAGTAACACTATATTTAAAAGAATTTCCTTGTAGCTGTTTAGAAACATCTTCATGTAAGACTTATTAAACATTCCTTTGCAGGAATGACAGAATCTCTAAACATTCACTCATTGAATGAACACAGGGATGAAAGCAGTTTTCTTGTAACTGTTGAGGAACATCTTCATATAAAGCTTTTCAAGCATTTCAGTATATGGCATACAGCATGGCCATACCCTTCTTACAAGGAAAGAAGGTTGTGTTTAATAGCTTTCAGGTAGATTATTAGGAGCATTTTTATGTAAGACCTATTGAACTTTTAACTACAGGCATGACAGAATATCTATTACATCCATTCAATGAAAGAACACTATGGTGAAAGTGGCTTGGTTTGACTGTTAAGGAAGATCTTCATTTAAGTCCTTTTCAGCATTTCTGTATATGCCATACTAAACGGCTGTCACTATCTTATGATGAAATTATTCTGTCCTGAACACGTCTTGTTGGATTCTATTTAGGAACATCTTCATATAAGACCTCTCTAACATTTAAGCATATGCCATACAGAAGGGCTCTCACTTACTTACAGTTAAAGGACACTGTGCTAAACCCGGCTTGCTGGCGGCTGTTTGAAACCTCTTCATATAAGACTTATTAAACATTTCACTACAGGCATGACAGACTAGCTATAACACTCGTTCACTGAAAGAACACTGTGGTGAAGCCAGATTACTTCTGGCGCCTTGGGAATGTCTTCGTATAAGGCTCTTCAAACACTTCATTATGCCTACAGAATGGCTATCGCTTCCATATCCAGAAAGAACGTTCTGATGAAACCAGTGGCTCTTTATGAGCATTTCATTTATGTCTTATCAAACGTTTCTCTACAGCCGCAACATGATATCCATAACATTCATTCAAGGAAGCCACACTATGTTGAAAAAGCTTGCTTGTAGCTGTTCAGGAACACTCTCACCTAAGACATCAAATAGTTCTCTTGAGGCATGACAGAATACGTATAGCATTCATTTTCTGAATGAACACTGTGGTGAAAACACCTTGCTTGCAGCTGTTTAGGGGAATCTTCAAATAAGTCCTATCAAACATTTCACTACGGGCATGATGGAATATCTATAACATTCACTCATTGAAAGAATGCTGTGGTGAAACCAACTTCCTTGTAGCTTTTAAGGAACATCTTCATGTAAGTCTTTTCTAGCATTTCAGTATGAGCCATAGAGAACAGCTATACTTTCTTAAAATGAACAAACATCGTACCTAACTCAGCTTTCAGGTAGACTTATAGTAACATTTTCATGTAAGATTTATTGAAAATTTCACAACATGTGCGACAGAATATCTATTACATTAATTCAATGAAAGATCACTATTGTGAAACCAGCTTGCTTGTATCTCTTTAGAAATACACTCATATAAGTCTTTTCTGACATTTCAGTGTATGCCATACAAAGTAACTATCACCTTATTACAATGAAAAGTCAGTGTGCTGATCCCAGCTTGCAGGTAGCTGTAGGAACCTTTTCATATATGATATAAAACATTTCACTACAGCTATAGGAGACTATATATAAAGTTTATTAAATGAAAGAACACTGTGGTGTAACCAGATTGCTTGTAGCTATTTAGGAGTATCTTCATACAAGTCTTTTCAAACATTTCAGTGTATTCCATCCAGAATGGTTATCACTTCCATAAAATGAAAGAACGATGTTAAGAACCCAGCTGGAAAGTTGTCTTTTAGAAATATCTTTTTATAAGTCTTAACAAATATTGCGCTATGGTCATGACAGAATGATTTTAATATTCACTCAAGGAAAGAAGGATGAGCTGAACCCTTGTTTCCTAGTATCTGTTTAGGAAGAACTTCATAAAATACTTAAAAAATTACACTACAGACTTGAAAAATATCCATAAGATTCAGACACTAAAGGAACTCTGGTGAAACAAATGTGCTTACAGCTGTTTAGGGGCATATTCACATAAGACAGTTCAAACATTTCAGCATATGCCCTACAGATGACCTATCAATTACTAACAATGTGAGAACGCTGTTCTAAGCCCAGTTTGCGGGTAGCTGTTTAGGAACATGTTCATATAAGACTTAACAAACATTTCATTGCATGTGGGACAGAATATATATAGCATTTGTTCACTGAGAGAAAACTGTGGTGAAACCATCTTACTTGCAGCCATTAAGGATCATCTTCGTATTAGTCATTATAACCATTTCAATATTTGCTGTTCTGATTGAATATGAGTTTCCAACAATGAAAGAAACACTGTGCTGAATCCAGCTTGCAAGTAAGTTTTAACTAACACTTCACTACAAGTGTCACAGAATATCTGCAATATTGTTTCACTGAAAGACCTCTGTGGTGAAAGCATCTTGAAGCTATTATTAGGAACATTTGTATTTGAGACATTTCTCACATTTCAGTATATGCCATAATGAATGGGTATCATTTTCCTACAATGAAAGAACACTGTGCTAAATAGAGCTCACAGATAGCTATCTAGGAACGTTTTTACATAAGACTTATCAAACATTTTACAATAGTCGTGACAGACTATACATCACATTCAGTCACTGAAAGAAAACTGTGGAGAAACAATCTTGCTTGTATATATTTAGAAACTTCTTCATGTTCACCATTTCAAGCATTTCCATATAAGACATACTGAATGAATATCACTTTGAGACAATGATATAACGTGCTGAAGCCAGATTGCAGGCAGCTGTTTAGGAACCTTTTCCTAAGAGACTTATCATACATTTCACTACAAAGTATCTGTTACATCCATTCAGTGAAAGAACACTATTGTGAAGCCAGATTGCTGGTAGCTAATTAGGAACATCTTGATATAAGGCTTTTCTAATATTTCAGTTTATGCCAAACAGAATGACTATCATTTTCTTAAAATGAAATAACACTGTGTTGAACTCATCTTGCAGGAAGCCATTTAGGGTTTCTTCATACAAAACACCAAACATGTCACTACTGCTCTGACAGAATCTCTGTAAGATTCCTTCACTGAGGAACACACTCTGGTGAAACCAGATTGCTCATAAGTTTTTAGGAATATCTTTATATAAGGCTATTCAAACACATCATATGCTATACAGAATGATTATCACTTCCATTAAATTAAACAACATTGCGATGCAACCAGCTGGCACATGCTATTTATGAACATTTTGTGTGTGTCTTATCAAACGTTTCTCTGCAGCCACAATGTGATAATTATTACATTCATTCAATGAAATACTGTGTTGAAAAAGGCTGCTTGTGGCTGTTTAGAAACATCTTCATGTAAGTGTTCATGCAAGCCTTATCAAACATTTCACTACAGGCATGACAGAATATCTATAACATTCAATGTCTGTAAGAAGACTGCTGTGAAACCATTTTGCTTGTAGCTACTTAGGGACATCTTCATAAAACTTATCCAGCATTTCACTACGGGTGTGATAGACTATCTATAACATCCATTCACTGAAAGAACATTGTCTGGAAAACACCTAGCAAGTAGCTCTTAAGGAACATCTTCACATATGCCATTTCAAACATTTCAGTATATGCCACAAGGAACGGCTATCACTTTCTTACAATGAAAGAGCATCGTGCTTAATCAAGCCAACAGGTAGCTGTTTAGGGATATTTTCACATAAATCATATCAAACATTTGACTACAGATGTGACAATGTCTATAACATTTGTTATCTGAAAGAAAATTATGCAAAAACCATCTTCTTTTCACTGTTTAGGAACATCTGCACATAGTACACTTCAAATACTTAAGTATATTCCACACAGAGCGACTATCATTTTCACAAAATGAAAGAACACATGCTGAATCCAGTTTATGGGTAGCTGTTTAGGAACATCATATATCAAATATTTCACCACAGATGTGACAATATCTAGAACATTCATTCACTGAAAGAACACTGTGAAGAAACCATCTTGCTTGTTAGCTGTTTAAGAATATAAATAAAAGGCTCTTCAAACATATCACTTTATGCCATACAGAATGGCTATCATCTCCATAGCCAGAAAAGAATACTGTGATGAACCCAGCTTGCAAGTAATTGTTTATTAATATTTTGCTCAAGTCTTATCAGACATTTGCCTACAGTCATGACAGGATATCTTTAATGTCTATTCAATGTAGTAACACTATATTTAAAAGAATTTCCTTGTAGCTGTTTAGAAACATCTTCATGTAAGACTTATTAAACATTCCTTTGCAGGAATGACAGAATCTCTAAACATTCACTCATTGAATGAACACAGGGATGAAAGCAGTTTTCTTGTAACTGTTGAGGAACATCTTCATATAAAGCTTTTCAAGCATTTCAGTATATGGCATACAGCATGGCCATACCCTTCTTACAAGGAAAGAAGGTTGTGTTTAATAGCTTTCAGGTAGATTATTAGGAGCATTTTTATGTAAGACCTATTGAACTTTTAACTACAGGCATGACAGAATATCTATTACATCCATTCAATGAAAGAACACTATGGTGAAAGTGGCTTGGTTTGACTGTTAAGGAAGATCTTCATTTAAGTCCTTTTCAGCATTTCTGTATATGCCATACTAAACGGCTGTCACTATCTTATGATGAAATTATTCTGTCCTGAACACGTCTTGTTGGATTCTATTTAGGAACATCTTCATATAAGACCTCTCTAACATTTAAGCATATGCCATACAGAAGGGCTCTCACTTACTTACAGTTAAAGGACACTGTGCTAAACCCGGCTTGCTGGCGGCTGTTTGAAACCTCTTCATATAAGACTTATTAAACATTTCACTACAGGCATGACAGACTAGCTATAACACTCGTTCACTGAAAGAACACTGTGGTGAAGCCAGATTACTTCTGGCGCCTTGGGAATGTCTTCGTATAAGGCTCTTCAAACACTTCATTATGCCTACAGAATGGCTATCGCTTCCATATCCAGAAAGAACGTTCTGATGAAACCAGTGGCTCTTTATGAGCATTTCATTTATGTCTTATCAAACGTTTCTCTACAGCCGCAACATGATATCCATAACATTCATTCAAGGAAGCCACACTATGTTGAAAAAGCTTGCTTGTAGCTGTTCAGGAACACTCTCACCTAAGACATCAAATAGTTCTCTTGAGGCATGACAGAATACGTATAGCATTCATTTTCTGAATGAACACTGTGGTGAAAACACCTTGCTTGCAGCTGTTTAGGGGAATCTTCAAATAAGTCCTATCAAACATTTCACTACGGGCATGATGGAATATCTATAACATTCACTCATTGAAAGAATGCTGTGGTGAAACCAACTTCCTTGTAGCTTTTAAGGAACATCTTCATGTAAGTCTTTTCTAGCATTTCAGTATGAGCCATAGAGAACAGCTATACTTTCTTAAAATGAACAAACATTGTACCTAACTCAGCTTTCAGGTAGACTTATAGTAACATTTTCATGTAAGATTTATTGAAAATTTCACAACATGTGCGACAGAATATCTATTACATTAATTCAATGAAAGATCACTATTGTGAAACCAGCTTGCTTGTATCTCTTTAGAAATACACTCATATAAGTCTTTTCTGACATTTCAGTGTATGCCATACAAAGTAACTATCACCTTATTACAATGAAAAGTCAGTGTGCTGATCCCAGCTTGCAGGTAGCTGTAGGAACCTTTTCATATATGATATAAAACATTTCACTACAGCTATAGGAGACTATATATAAAGTTTATTAAATGAAAGAACACTGTGGTGTAACCAGATTGCTTGTAGCTATTTAGGAGTATCTTCATACAAGTCTTTTCAAACATTTCAGTGTATTCCATCCAGAATGGTTATCACTTCCATAAAATGAAAGAACGATGTTAAGAACCCAGCTGGAAAGTTGTCTTTTAGAAATATCTTTTTATAAGTCTTAACAAATATTGCGCTATGGTCATGACAGAATGATTTTAATATTCACTCAAGGAAAGAAGGATGAGCTGAACCCTTGTTTCCTAGTATCTGTTTAGGAAGAACTTCATAAAATACTTAAAAAATTACACTACAGACTTGAAAAATATCCATAAGATTCAGACACTAAAGGAACTCTGGTGAAACAAATGTGCTTACAGCTGTTTAGGGGCATATTCACATAAGACAGTTCAAACATTTCAGCATATGCCCTACAGATGACCTATCAATTACTAACAATGTGAGAACGCTGTTCTAAGCCCAGTTTGCGGGTAGCTGTTTAGGAACATGTTCATATAAGACTTAACAAACATTTCATTGCATGTGGGACAGAATATATATAGCATTTGTTCACTGAGAGAAAACTGTGGTGAAACCATCTTACTTGCAGCCATTAAGGATCATCTTCGTATTAGTCATTATAACCATTTCAATATTTGCTGTTCTGATTGAATATGAGTTTCCAACAATGAAAGAAACACTGTGCTGAATCCAGCTTGCAAGTAAGTTTTAACTAACACTTCACTACAAGTGTCACAGAATATCTGCAATATTGTTTCACTGAAAGACCTCTGTGGTGAAAGCATCTTGAAGCTATTATTAGGAACATTTGTATTTGAGACATTTCTCACATTTCAGTATATGCCATAATGAATGGGTATCATTTTCCTACAATGAAAGAACACTGTGCTAAATAGAGCTCACAGATAGCTATCTAGGAACGTTTTTACATAAGACTTATCAAACATTTTACAATAGTCGTGACAGACTATACATCACATTCAGTCACTGAAAGAAAACTGTGGAGAAACAATCTTGCTTGTATATATTTAGAAACTTCTTCATGTTCACCATTTCAAGCATTTCCATATAAGACATACTGAATGAATATCACTTTGAGACAATGATATAACGTGCTGAAGCCAGATTGCAGGCAGCTGTTTAGGAACCTTTTCCTAAGAGACTTATCATACATTTCACTACAAAGTATCTGTTACATCCATTCAGTGAAAGAACACTATTGTGAAGCCAGATTGCTGGTAGCTAATTAGGAACATCTTGATATAAGGCTTTTCTAATATTTCAGTTTATGCCAAACAGAATGACTATCATTTTCTTAAAATGAAATAACACTGTGTTGAACTCATCTTGCAGGAAGCCATTTAGGGTTTCTTCATACAAAACACCAAACATGTCACTACTGCTCTGACAGAATCTCTGTAAGATTCCTTCACTGAGGAACACACTCTGGTGAAACCAGATTGCTCATAAGTTTTTAGGAATATCTTTATATAAGGCTATTCAAACACATCATATGCTATACAGAATGATTATCACTTCCATTAAATTAAACAACATTGCGATGCAACCAGCTGGCACATGCTATTTATGAACATTTTGTGTGTGTCTTATCAAACGTTTCTCTGCAGCCACAATGTGATAATTATTACATTCATTCAATGAAATACTGTGTTGAAAAAGGCTGCTTGTGGCTGTTTAGAAACATCTTCATGTAAGTGTTCATGCAAGCCTTATCAAACATTTCACTACAGGCATGACAGAATATCTATAACATTCAATGTCTGTAAGAAGACTGCTGTGAAACCATTTTGCTTGTAGCTACTTAGGGACATCTTCATAAAACTTATCCAGCATTTCACTACGGGTGTGATAGACTATCTATAACATCCATTCACTGAAAGAACATTGTCTGGAAAACACCTAGCAAGTAGCTCTTAAGGAACATCTTCACATATGCCATTTCAAACATTTCAGTATATGCCACAAGGAACGGCTATCACTTTCTTACAATGAAAGAGCATCGTGCTTAATCAAGCCAACAGGTAGCTGTTTAGGGATATTTTCACATAAATCATATCAAACATTTGACTACAGATGTGACAATGTCTATAACATTTGTTATCTGAAAGAAAATTATGCAAAAACCATCTTCTTTTCACTGTTTAGGAACATCTGCACATAGTACACTTCAAATACTTAAGTATATTCCACACAGAGCGACTATCATTTTCACAAAATGAAAGAACACATGCTGAATCCAGTTTATGGGTAGCTGTTTAGGAACATCATATATCAAATATTTCACCACAGATGTGACAATATCTAGAACATTCATTCACTGAAAGAACACTGTGAAGAAACCATCTTGCTTGTTAGCTGTTTAAGAATATAAATAAAAGGCTCTTCAAACATATCACTTTATGCCATACAGAATGGCTATCATCTCCATAGCCAGAAAAGAATACTGTGATGAACCCAGCTTGCAAGTAATTGTTTATTAATATTTTGCTCAAGTCTTATCAGACATTTGCCTACAGTCATGACAGGATATCTTTAATGTCTATTCAATGTAGTAACACTATATTTAAAAGAATTTCCTTGTAGCTGTTTAGAAACATCTTCATGTAAGACTTATTAAACATTCCTTTGCAGGAATGACAGAATCTCTAAACATTCACTCATTGAATGAACACAGGGATGAAAGCAGTTTTCTTGTAACTGTTGAGGAACATCTTCATATAAAGCTTTTCAAGCATTTCAGTATATGGCATACAGCATGGCCATACCCTTCTTACAAGGAAAGAAGGTTGTGTTTAATAGCTTTCAGGTAGATTATTAGGAGCATTTTTATGTAAGACCTATTGAACTTTTAACTACAGGCATGACAGAATATCTATTACATCCATTCAATGAAAGAACACTATGGTGAAAGTGGCTTGGTTTGACTGTTAAGGAAGATCTTCATTTAAGTCCTTTTCAGCATTTCTGTATATGCCATACTAAACGGCTGTCACTATCTTATGATGAAATTATTCTGTCCTGAACACGTCTTGTTGGATTCTATTTAGGAACATCTTCATATAAGACCTCTCTAACATTTAAGCATATGCCATACAGAAGGGCTCTCACTTACTTACAGTTAAAGGACACTGTGCTAAACCCGGCTTGCTGGCGGCTGTTTGAAACCTCTTCATATAAGACTTATTAAACATTTCACTACAGGCATGACAGACTAGCTATAACACTCGTTCACTGAAAGAACACTGTGGTGAAGCCAGATTACTTCTGGCGCCTTGGGAATGTCTTCGTATAAGGCTCTTCAAACACTTCATTATGCCTACAGAATGGCTATCGCTTCCATATCCAGAAAGAACGTTCTGATGAAACCAGTGGCTCTTTATGAGCATTTCATTTATGTCTTATCAAACGTTTCTCTACAGCCGCAACATGATATCCATAACATTCATTCAAGGAAGCCACACTATGTTGAAAAAGCTTGCTTGTAGCTGTTCAGGAACACTCTCACCTAAGACATCAAATAGTTCTCTTGAGGCATGACAGAATACGTATAGCATTCATTTTCTGAATGAACACTGTGGTGAAAACACCTTGCTTGCAGCTGTTTAGGGGAATCTTCAAATAAGTCCTATCAAACATTTCACTACGGGCATGATGGAATATCTATAACATTCACTCATTGAAAGAATGCTGTGGTGAAACCAACTTCCTTGTAGCTTTTAAGGAACATCTTCATGTAAGTCTTTTCTAGCATTTCAGTATGAGCCATAGAGAACAGCTATACTTTCTTAAAATGAACAAACATTGTACCTAACTCAGCTTTCAGGTAGACTTATAGTAACATTTTCATGTAAGATTTATTGAAAATTTCACAACATGTGCGACAGAATATCTATTACATTAATTCAATGAAAGATCACTATTGTGAAACCAGCTTGCTTGTATCTCTTTAGAAATACACTCATATAAGTCTTTTCTGACATTTCAGTGTATGCCATACAAAGTAACTATCACCTTATTACAATGAAAAGTCAGTGTGCTGATCCCAGCTTGCAGGTAGCTGTAGGAACCTTTTCATATATGATATAAAACATTTCACTACAGCTATAGGAGACTATATATAAAGTTTATTAAATGAAAGAACACTGTGGTGTAACCAGATTGCTTGTAGCTATTTAGGAGTATCTTCATACAAGTCTTTTCAAACATTTCAGTGTATTCCATCCAGAATGGTTATCACTTCCATAAAATGAAAGAACGATGTTAAGAACCCAGCTGGAAAGTTGTCTTTTAGAAATATCTTTTTATAAGTCTTAACAAATATTGCGCTATGGTCATGACAGAATGATTTTAATATTCACTCAAGGAAAGAAGGATGAGCTGAACCCTTGTTTCCTAGTATCTGTTTAGGAAGAACTTCATAAAATACTTAAAAAATTACACTACAGACTTGAAAAATATCCATAAGATTCAGACACTAAAGGAACTCTGGTGAAACAAATGTGCTTACAGCTGTTTAGGGGCATATTCACATAAGACAGTTCAAACATTTCAGCATATGCCCTACAGATGACCTATCAATTACTAACAATGTGAGAACGCTGTTCTAAGCCCAGTTTGCGGGTAGCTGTTTAGGAACATGTTCATATAAGACTTAACAAACATTTCATTGCATGTGGGACAGAATATATATAGCATTTGTTCACTGAGAGAAAACTGTGGTGAAACCATCTTACTTGCAGCCATTAAGGATCATCTTCGTATTAGTCATTATAACCATTTCAATATTTGCTGTTCTGATTGAATATGAGTTTCCAACAATGAAAGAAACACTGTGCTGAATCCAGCTTGCAAGTAAGTTTTAACTAACACTTCACTACAAGTGTCACAGAATATCTGCAATATTGTTTCACTGAAAGACCTCTGTGGTGAAAGCATCTTGAAGCTATTATTAGGAACATTTGTATTTGAGACATTTCTCACATTTCAGTATATGCCATAATGAATGGGTATCATTTTCCTACAATGAAAGAACACTGTGCTAAATAGAGCTCACAGATAGCTATCTAGGAACGTTTTTACATAAGACTTATCAAACATTTTACAATAGTCGTGACAGACTATACATCACATTCAGTCACTGAAAGAAAACTGTGGAGAAACAATCTTGCTTGTATATATTTAGAAACTTCTTCATGTTCACCATTTCAAGCATTTCCATATAAGACATACTGAATGAATATCACTTTGAGACAATGATATAACGTGCTGAAGCCAGATTGCAGGCAGCTGTTTAGGAACCTTTTCCTAAGAGACTTATCATACATTTCACTACAAAGTATCTGTTACATCCATTCAGTGAAAGAACACTATTGTGAAGCCAGATTGCTGGTAGCTAATTAGGAACATCTTGATATAAGGCTTTTCTAATATTTCAGTTTATGCCAAACAGAATGACTATCATTTTCTTAAAATGAAATAACACTGTGTTGAACTCATCTTGCAGGAAGCCATTTAGGGTTTCTTCATACAAAACACCAAACATGTCACTACTGCTCTGACAGAATCTCTGTAAGATTCCTTCACTGAGGAACACACTCTGGTGAAACCAGATTGCTCATAAGTTTTTAGGAATATCTTTATATAAGGCTATTCAAACACATCATATGCTATACAGAATGATTATCACTTCCATTAAATTAAACAACATTGCGATGCAACCAGCTGGCACATGCTATTTATGAACATTTTGTGTGTGTCTTATCAAACGTTTCTCTGCAGCCACAATGTGATAATTATTACATTCATTCAATGAAATACTGTGTTGAAAAAGGCTGCTTGTGGCTGTTTAGAAACATCTTCATGTAAGTGTTCATGCAAGCCTTATCAAACATTTCACTACAGGCATGACAGAATATCTATAACATTCAATGTCTGTAAGAAGACTGCTGTGAAACCATTTTGCTTGTAGCTACTTAGGGACATCTTCATAAAACTTATCCAGCATTTCACTACGGGTGTGATAGACTATCTATAACATCCATTCACTGAAAGAACATTGTCTGGAAAACACCTAGCAAGTAGCTCTTAAGGAACATCTTCACATATGCCATTTCAAACATTTCAGTATATGCCACAAGGAACGGCTATCACTTTCTTACAATGAAAGAGCATCGTGCTTAATCAAGCCAACAGGTAGCTGTTTAGGGATATTTTCACATAAATCATATCAAACATTTGACTACAGATGTGACAATGTCTATAACATTTGTTATCTGAAAGAAAATTATGCAAAAACCATCTTCTTTTCACTGTTTAGGAACATCTGCACATAGTACACTTCAAATACTTAAGTATATTCCACACAGAGCGACTATCATTTTCACAAAATGAAAGAACACATGCTGAATCCAGTTTATGGGTAGCTGTTTAGGAACATCATATATCAAATATTTCACCACAGATGTGACAATATCTAGAACATTCATTCACTGAAAGAACACTGTGAAGAAACCATCTTGCTTGTTAGCTGTTTAAGAATATAAATAAAAGGCTCTTCAAACATATCACTTTATGCCATACAGAATGGCTATCATCTCCATAGCCAGAAAAGAATACTGTGATGAACCCAGCTTGCAAGTAATTGTTTATTAATATTTTGCTCAAGTCTTATCAGACATTTGCCTACAGTCATGACAGGATATCTTTAATGTCTATTCAATGTAGTAACACTATATTTAAAAGAATTTCCTTGTAGCTGTTTAGAAACATCTTCATGTAAGACTTATTAAACATTCCTTTGCAGGAATGACAGAATCTCTAAACATTCACTCATTGAATGAACACAGGGATGAAAGCAGTTTTCTTGTAACTGTTGAGGAACATCTTCATATAAAGCTTTTCAAGCATTTCAGTATATGGCATACAGCATGGCCATACCCTTCTTACAAGGAAAGAAGGTTGTGTTTAATAGCTTTCAGGTAGATTATTAGGAGCATTTTTATGTAAGACCTATTGAACTTTTAACTACAGGCATGACAGAATATCTATTACATCCATTCAATGAAAGAACACTATGGTGAAAGTGGCTTGGTTTGACTGTTAAGGAAGATCTTCATTTAAGTCCTTTTCAGCATTTCTGTATATGCCATACTAAACGGCTGTCACTATCTTATGATGAAATTATTCTGTCCTGAACACGTCTTGTTGGATTCTATTTAGGAACATCTTCATATAAGACCTCTCTAACATTTAAGCATATGCCATACAGAAGGGCTCTCACTTACTTACAGTTAAAGGACACTGTGCTAAACCCGGCTTGCTGGCGGCTGTTTGAAACCTCTTCATATAAGACTTATTAAACATTTCACTACAGGCATGACAGACTAGCTATAACACTCGTTCACTGAAAGAACACTGTGGTGAAGCCAGATTACTTCTGGCGCCTTGGGAATGTCTTCGTATAAGGCTCTTCAAACACTTCATTATGCCTACAGAATGGCTATCGCTTCCATATCCAGAAAGAACGTTCTGATGAAACCAGTGGCTCTTTATGAGCATTTCATTTATGTCTTATCAAACGTTTCTCTACAGCCGCAACATGATATCCATAACATTCATTCAAGGAAGCCACACTATGTTGAAAAAGCTTGCTTGTAGCTGTTCAGGAACACTCTCACCTAAGACATCAAATAGTTCTCTTGAGGCATGACAGAATACGTATAGCATTCATTTTCTGAATGAACACTGTGGTGAAAACACCTTGCTTGCAGCTGTTTAGGGGAATCTTCAAATAAGTCCTATCAAACATTTCACTACGGGCATGATGGAATATCTATAACATTCACTCATTGAAAGAATGCTGTGGTGAAACCAACTTCCTTGTAGCTTTTAAGGAACATCTTCATGTAAGTCTTTTCTAGCATTTCAGTATGAGCCATAGAGAACAGCTATACTTTCTTAAAATGAACAAACATTGTACCTAACTCAGCTTTCAGGTAGACTTATAGTAACATTTTCATGTAAGATTTATTGAAAATTTCACAACATGTGCGACAGAATATCTATTACATTAATTCAATGAAAGATCACTATTGTGAAACCAGCTTGCTTGTATCTCTTTAGAAATACACTCATATAAGTCTTTTCTGACATTTCAGTGTATGCCATACAAAGTAACTATCACTTTATTACAATGAAAAGTCAGTGTGCTGATCCCAGCTTGCAGGTAGCTGTAGGAACCTTTTCATATATGATATAAAACATTTCACTACAGCTATAGGAGACTATATATAAAGTTTATTAAATGAAAGAACACTGTGGTGTAACCAGATTGCTTGTAGCTATTTAGGAGTATCTTCATACAAGTCTTTTCAAACATTTCAGTGTATTCCATCCAGAATGGTTATCACTTCCATAAAATGAAAGAACGATGTTAAGAACCCAGCTGGAAAGTTGTCTTTTAGAAATATCTTTTTATAAGTCTTAACAAATATTGCGCTATGGTCATGACAGAATGATTTTAATATTCACTCAAGGAAAGAAGGATGAGCTGAACCCTTGTTTCCTAGTATCTGTTTAGGAAGAACTTCATAAAATACTTAAAAAATTACACTACAGACTTGAAAAATATCCATAAGATTCAGACACTAAAGGAACTCTGGTGAAACAAATGTGCTTACAGCTGTTTAGGGGCATATTCACATAAGACAGTTCAAACATTTCAGCATATGCCCTACAGATGACCTATCAATTACTAACAATGTGAGAACGCTGTTCTAAGCCCAGTTTGCGGGTAGCTGTTTAGGAACATGTTCATATAAGACTTAACAAACATTTCATTGCATGTGGGACAGAATATATATAGCATTTGTTCACTGAGAGAAAACTGTGGTGAAACCATCTTACTTGCAGCCATTAAGGATCATCTTCGTATTAGTCATTATAACCATTTCAATATTTGCTGTTCTGATTGAATATGAGTTTCCAACAATGAAAGAAACACTGTGCTGAATCCAGCTTGCAAGTAAGTTTTAACTAACACTTCACTACAAGTGTCACAGAATATCTGCAATATTGTTTCACTGAAAGACCTCTGTGGTGAAAGCATCTTGAAGCTATTATTAGGAACATTTGTATTTGAGACATTTCTCACATTTCAGTATATGCCATAATGAATGGGTATCATTTTCCTACAATGAAAGAACACTGTGCTAAATAGAGCTCACAGATAGCTATCTAGGAACGTTTTTACATAAGACTTATCAAACATTTTACAATAGTCGTGACAGACTATACATCACATTCAGTCACTGAAAGAAAACTGTGGAGAAACAATCTTGCTTGTATATATTTAGAAACTTCTTCATGTTCACCATTTCAAGCATTTCCATATAAGACATACTGAATGAATATCACTTTGAGACAATGATATAACGTGCTGAAGCCAGATTGCAGGCAGCTGTTTAGGAACCTTTTCCTAAGAGACTTATCATACATTTCACTACAAAGTATCTGTTACATCCATTCAGTGAAAGAACACTATTGTGAAGCCAGATTGCTGGTAGCTAATTAGGAACATCTTGATATAAGGCTTTTCTAATATTTCAGTTTATGCCAAACAGAATGACTATCATTTTCTTAAAATGAAATAACACTGTGTTGAACTCATCTTGCAGGAAGCCATTTAGGGTTTCTTCATACAAAACACCAAACATGTCACTACTGCTCTGACAGAATCTCTGTAAGATTCCTTCACTGAGGAACACACTCTGGTGAAACCAGATTGCTCATAAGTTTTTAGGAATATCTTTATATAAGGCTATTCAAACACATCATATGCTATACAGAATGATTATCACTTCCATTAAATTAAACAACATTGCGATGCAACCAGCTGGCACATGCTATTTATGAACATTTTGTGTGTGTCTTATCAAACGTTTCTCTGCAGCCACAATGTGATAATTATTACATTCATTCAATGAAATACTGTGTTGAAAAAGGCTGCTTGTGGCTGTTTAGAAACATCTTCATGTAAGTGTTCATGCAAGCCTTATCAAACATTTCACTACAGGCATGACAGAATATCTATAACATTCAATGTCTGTAAGAAGACTGCTGTGAAACCATTTTGCTTGTAGCTACTTAGGGACATCTTCATAAAACTTATCCAGCATTTCACTACGGGTGTGATAGACTATCTATAACATCCATTCACTGAAAGAACATTGTCTGGAAAACACCTAGCAAGTAGCTCTTAAGGAACATCTTCACATATGCCATTTCAAACATTTCAGTATATGCCACAAGGAACGGCTATCACTTTCTTACAATGAAAGAGCATCGTGCTTAATCAAGCCAACAGGTAGCTGTTTAGGGATATTTTCACATAAATCATATCAAACATTTGACTACAGATGTGACAATGTCTATAACATTTGTTATCTGAAAGAAAATTATGCAAAAACCATCTTCTTTTCACTGTTTAGGAACATCTGCACATAGTACACTTCAAATACTTAAGTATATTCCACACAGAGCGACTATCATTTTCACAAAATGAAAGAACACATGCTGAATCCAGTTTATGGGTAGCTGTTTAGGAACATCATATATCAAATATTTCACCACAGATGTGACAATATCTAGAACATTCATTCACTGAAAGAACACTGTGAAGAAACCATCTTGCTTGTTAGCTGTTTAAGAATATAAATAAAAGGCTCTTCAAACATATCACTTTATGCCATACAGAATGGCTATCATCTCCATAGCCAGAAAAGAATACTGTGATGAACCCAGCTTGCAAGTAATTGTTTATTAATATTTTGCTCAAGTCTTATCAGACATTTGCCTACAGTCATGACAGGATATCTTTAATGTCTATTCAATGTAGTAACACTATATTTAAAAGAATTTCCTTGTAGCTGTTTAGAAACATCTTCATGTAAGACTTATTAAACATTCCTTTGCAGGAATGACAGAATCTCTAAACATTCACTCATTGAATGAACACAGGGATGAAAGCAGTTTTCTTGTAACTGTTGAGGAACATCTTCATATAAAGCTTTTCAAGCATTTCAGTATATGGCATACAGCATGGCCATACCCTTCTTACAAGGAAAGAAGGTTGTGTTTAATAGCTTTCAGGTAGATTATTAGGAGCATTTTTATGTAAGACCTATTGAACTTTTAACTACAGGCATGACAGAATATCTATTACATCCATTCAATGAAAGAACACTATGGTGAAAGTGGCTTGGTTTGACTGTTAAGGAAGATCTTCATTTAAGTCCTTTTCAGCATTTCTGTATATGCCATACTAAACGGCTGTCACTATCTTATGATGAAATTATTCTGTCCTGAACACGTCTTGTTGGATTCTATTTAGGAACATCTTCATATAAGACCTCTCTAACATTTAAGCATATGCCATACAGAAGGGCTCTCACTTACTTACAGTTAAAGGACACTGTGCTAAACCCGGCTTGCTGGCGGCTGTTTGAAACCTCTTCATATAAGACTTATTAAACATTTCACTACAGGCATGACAGACTAGCTATAACACTCGTTCACTGAAAGAACACTGTGGTGAAGCCAGATTACTTCTGGCGCCTTGGGAATGTCTTCGTATAAGGCTCTTCAAACACTTCATTATGCCTACAGAATGGCTATCGCTTCCATATCCAGAAAGAACGTTCTGATGAAACCAGTGGCTCTTTATGAGCATTTCATTTATGTCTTATCAAACGTTTCTCTACAGCCGCAACATGATATCCATAACATTCATTCAAGGAAGCCACACTATGTTGAAAAAGCTTGCTTGTAGCTGTTCAGGAACACTCTCACCTAAGACATCAAATAGTTCTCTTGAGGCATGACAGAATACGTATAGCATTCATTTTCTGAATGAACACTGTGGTGAAAACACCTTGCTTGCAGCTGTTTAGGGGAATCTTCAAATAAGTCCTATCAAACATTTCACTACGGGCATGATGGAATATCTATAACATTCACTCATTGAAAGAATGCTGTGGTGAAACCAACTTCCTTGTAGCTTTTAAGGAACATCTTCATGTAAGTCTTTTCTAGCATTTCAGTATGAGCCATAGAGAACAGCTATACTTTCTTAAAATGAACAAACATTGTACCTAACTCAGCTTTCAGGTAGACTTATAGTAACATTTTCATGTAAGATTTATTGAAAATTTCACAACATGTGCGACAGAATATCTATTACATTAATTCAATGAAAGATCACTATTGTGAAACCAGCTTGCTTGTATCTCTTTAGAAATACACTCATATAAGTCTTTTCTGACATTTCAGTGTATGCCATACAAAGTAACTATCACCTTATTACAATGAAAAGTCAGTGTGCTGATCCCAGCTTGCAGGTAGCTGTAGGAACCTTTTCATATATGATATAAAACATTTCACTACAGCTATAGGAGACTATATATAAAGTTTATTAAATGAAAGAACACTGTGGTGTAACCAGATTGCTTGTAGCTATTTAGGAGTATCTTCATACAAGTCTTTTCAAACATTTCAGTGTATTCCATCCAGAATGGTTATCACTTCCATAAAATGAAAGAACGATGTTAAGAACCCAGCTGGAAAGTTGTCTTTTAGAAATATCTTTTTATAAGTCTTAACAAATATTGCGCTATGGTCATGACAGAATGATTTTAATATTCACTCAAGGAAAGAAGGATGAGCTGAACCCTTGTTTCCTAGTATCTGTTTAGGAAGAACTTCATAAAATACTTAAAAAATTACACTACAGACTTGAAAAATATCCATAAGATTCAGACACTAAAGGAACTCTGGTGAAACAAATGTGCTTACAGCTGTTTAGGGGCATATTCACATAAGACAGTTCAAACATTTCAGCATATGCCCTACAGATGACCTATCAATTACTAACAATGTGAGAACGCTGTTCTAAGCCCAGTTTGCGGGTAGCTGTTTAGGAACATGTTCATATAAGACTTAACAAACATTTCATTGCATGTGGGACAGAATATATATAGCATTTGTTCACTGAGAGAAAACTGTGG
This sequence comes from Equus asinus, assembly GCF_041296235.1. Classification (NCBI taxonomy): domain Eukaryota; kingdom Metazoa; phylum Chordata; class Mammalia; order Perissodactyla; family Equidae; genus Equus; species Equus asinus. The sequence goes on from NC_091818.1 coordinate 8,462,689, forward strand.
TGAAACCATCTTACTTGCAGCCATTAAGGATCATCTTCGTATTAGTCATTATAACCATTTCAATATTTGCTGTTCTGATTGAATATGAGTTTCCAACAATGAAAGAAACACTGTGCTGAATCCAGCTTGCAAGTAAGTTTTAACTAACACTTCACTACAAGTGTCACAGAATATCTGCAATATTGTTTCACTGAAAGACCTCTGTGGTGAAAGCATCTTGAAGCTATTATTAGCAACATTTGTATTTGAGACATTTCTCACATTTCAGTATATGCCATAATGAATGGGTATCATTTTCCTACAATGAAAGAACACTGTGCTAAATAGAGCTCACAGATAGCTATCTAGGAACGTTTTTACATAAGACTTATCAAACATTTTACAATAGTCGTGACAGACTATACATCACATTCAGTCACTGAAAGAAAACTGTGGAGAAACAATCTTGCTTGTATATATTTAGAAACTTCTTCATGTTCACCATTTCAAGCATTTCCATATAAGACATACTGAATGAATATCACTTTGAGACAATGATATAACGTGCTGAAGCCAGATTGCAGGCAGCTGTTTAGGAACCTTTTCCTAAGAGACTTATCATACATTTCACTACAAAGTATCTGTTACATCCATTCAGTGAAAGAACACTATTGTGAAGCCAGATTGCTGGTAGCTAATTAGGAACATCTTGATATAAGGCTTTTCTAATATTTCAGTTTATGCCAAACAGAATGACTATCATTTTCTTAAAATGAAATAACACTGTGTTGAACTCATCTTGCAGGAAGCCATTTAGGGTTTCTTCATACAAAACACCAAACATGTCACTACTGCTCTGACAGAATCTCTGTAAGATTCCTTCACTGAGGAACACACTCTGGTGAAACCAGATTGCTCATAAGTTTTTAGGAATATCTTTATATAAGGCTATTCAAACACATCATATGCTATACAGAATGATGATCACTTCCATTAAATTAAACAACATTGCGATGCAACCAGCTGGCACATGCTATTTATGAACATTTTGTGTGTGTCTTATCAAACGTTTCTCTGCAGCCACAATGTGATAATTATTGCATTCATTCAATGAAATACTGTGTTGAAAAAGCCTGCTTGTGGCTGTTTAGAAACATCTTCATGTAAGTGTTCATGCAAGCCTTATCAAACATTTCACTACAGGCATGACAGAATATCTATAACATTCAATGTCTGTAAGAAGACTGCTGTGAAACCATTTTGCTTGTAGCTACTTAGGGACATCTTCATAAAACTTATCCAGCATTTCACTACGGGTGTGATAGACTATCTATAACATCCATTCACTGAAAGAACATTGTCTGGAAAACACCTAGCAAGTAGCTCTTAAGGAACATCTTCACATATGCCATTTCAAACATTTCAGTATATGCCACACGGAACGGCTATCACTTTCTTACAATGAAAGCGCATCGTGCTTAATCAAGCCAACAGGTAGCTGTTTAGGGATATTTTCACATAAATCATATCAAACATTTGACTACAGATGTGACAATGTCTATAACATTTGTTATCTGAAAGAAAATTATGCAAAAACCATCTTCTTTTCACTGTTTAGGAACATCTGCACATAGTACACTTCAAATACTTAAGTATATTCCACACAGAGCGACTATCATTTTCACAAAATGAAAGAACACATGCTGAATCCAGTTTATGGGTAGCTGTTTAGGAACATCATATATCAAATATTTCACCACAGATGTGACAATATCTAGAACATTCATTCACTGAAAGAACACTGTGAAGAAACCATCTTGCTTGTTAGCTGTTTAAGAATATAAATAAAAGGCTCTTCAAACATATCACTTTATGCCATACAGAATGGCTATCATCTCCATAGCCAGAAAAGAATACTGTGATGAACCCAGCTTGCAAGTAATTGTTTATTAATATTTTGCTCAAGTCTTATCAGACATTTGCCTACAGTCATGACAGGATATCTTTAATGTCTATTCAATGTAATAACACTATATTTAAAAGAATTTCCTTGTAGCTGTTTAGAAACATCTTCATGTAAGACTTATTAAACATTCCTTTGCAGGAATGACAGAATCTCTAAACATTCACTCATTGAATGAACACAGGGATGAAAGCAGTTTTCTTGTAACTGTTGAGGAACATCTTCATATAAAGCTTTTCAAGCATTTCAGTATATGGCATACAGCATGGCCATACCCTTCTTACAAGGAAAGAAGGTTGTGTTTAATAGCTTTCAGGTAGATTATTAGGAGCATTTTTATGTAAGACCTATTGAACATTTAACTACAGGCATGACAGAATATCTATTACATCCATTCAATGAAAGAACACTATGGTGAAAGTGGCTTGGTTTGACTGTTAAGGAAGATCTTCATTTAAGTCCTTTTCAGCATTTCTGTATATGCCATACTAAACGGCTGTCACTATCTTATGATGAAATTATTCTGTCCTGAACACGTCTTGTTGGATTCTATTTAGGAACATCTTCATATAAGACCTCTCTAACATTTAAGCATATGCCATACAGAATGGCTCTCACTTACTTACAGTTAAAGGACACTGTGCTAAACCCGGCTTGCTGGCGGCTGTTTGAAACCTCTTCATATAAGACTTATTAAACATTTCACTACAGGCATGACAGACTAGCTATAACACTCGTTCACTGAAAGAACACTGTGGTGAAGCCAGATTACTTCTGGCGCCTTGGGAATGTCTTCGTATAAGGCTCTTCAAACACTTCATTATGCCTACAGAATGGCTATCACTTCCATATCCAGAAAGAACGTTCTGATGAAACCAGTGGCTCTTTATGAGCATTTCATTTATGTCTTATCAAACGTTTCTCTACAGCCGCAACATGATATCCATAACATTCATTCAAGGAAACCACACTATGTTGAAAAAGCTTGCTTGTAGCTGTTCAGGAACACTCTCACCTAAGACATCAAATAGTTCTCTTGAGGCATGACAGAATACGTATAACATTCATTTTCTGAATGAACACTGTGGTGAAAACACCTTGCTTGCAGCTGTTTAGGGGAATCTTCAAATAAGTCCTATCAAACATTTCACTACGGGCATGATGGAATATCTATAACATTCACTCATTGAAAGAATGCTGTGGTGAAACCAACTTCCTTGTAGCTTTTAAGGAACATCTTCATGTAAGTCTTTTCTAGCATTTCAGTATGAGCCATAGAGAACAGCTATACTTTCTTAAAATGAACAAACATTGTACCTAACTCAGCTTTCAGGTAGACTTATAGTAACATTTTCATGTAAGATTTATTGAAAATTTCACAACATGTGCGACAGAATATCTATTACATTAATTCAATGAAAGATCACTATTGTGAAACCAGCTTGCTTGTATCTCTTTAGAAATACACTCATATAAGTCTTTTCTGACATTTCAGTGTATGCCATACAAAGTAACTATCACTTTATTACAATGAAAAGTCAGTGTGCTGATCCCAGCTTGCAGGTAGCTGTAGGAACATTTTCATATATGATATAAAACATTTCACTACAGCTATAGGAGACTATATATATAAAGTTTATTAAATGAAAGAACACTGTGGTGTAACCAGATTGCTTGTAGCTATTTAGGAGTATCTTCATACAAGTCTTTTCAAACATTTCAGTGTATTCCATCCAGAATGGTTATCACTTCCATAAAATGAAAGAACGATGTTAAGAACCCAGCTGGAAAGTTGTCTTTTAGAAATATCTTTTTATAAGTCTTAACAAATATTGCGCTATGGTCATGACAGAATGATTTTAATATTCACTCAAGGAAAGAAGGATGAGCTGAACCCTTGTTTCCTAGTATCTGTTTAGGAAGAACTTCATAAAATACTTAAAAAATTACACTACAGACTTGAAAAATATCCATAAGATTCAGACACTAAAGGAACTCTGGTGAAACAAATGTGCTTACAGCTGTTTAGGGGCATATTCACATAAGACAGTTCAAACATTTCAGCATATGCCCTACAGATGACCTATCAATTACTAACAATGTGAGAACACTGTTCTAAGCCCAGTTTGCGGGTAGCTGTTTAGGAACATGTTCATATAAGACTTAACAAACATTTCATTGCATGTGGGACAGAATATATATAGCATTTGTTCACTGAGAGAAAACTGTGGTGAAACCATCTTACTTGCAGCCATTAAGGATCATCTTCGTATTAGTCATTATAACCATTTCAATATTTGCTGTTCTGATTGAATATGAGTTTCCAACAATGAAAGAAACACTGTGCTGAATCCAGCTTGCAAGTAAGTTTTAACTAACACTTCACTACAAGTGTCACAGAATATCTGCAATATTGTTTCACTGAAAGACCTCTGTGGTGAAAGCATCTTGAAGCTATTATTAGCAACATTTGTATTTGAGACATTTCTCACATTTCAGTATATGCCATAATGAATGGGTATCATTTTCCTACAATGAAAGAACACTGTGCTAAATAGAGCTCACAGATAGCTATCTAGGAACGTTTTTACATAAGACTTATCAAACATTTTACAATAGTCGTGACAGACTATACATCACATTCAGTCACTGAAAGAAAACTGTGGAGAAACAATCTTGCTTGTATATATTTAGAAACTTCTTCATGTTCACCATTTCAAGCATTTCCATATAAGACATACTGAATGAATATCACTTTGAGACAATGATATAACGTGCTGAAGCCAGATTGCAGGCAGCTGTTTAGGAACCTTTTCCTAAGAGACTTATCATACATTTCACTACAAAGTATCTGTTACATCCATTCAGTGAAAGAACACTATTGTGAAGCCAGATTGCTGGTAGCTAATTAGGAACATCTTGATATAAGGCTTTTCTAATATTTCAGTTTATGCCAAACAGAATGACTATCATTTTCTTAAAATGAAATAACACTGTGTTGAACTCATCTTGCAGGAAGCCATTTAGGGTTTCTTCATACAAAACACCAAACATGTCACTACTGCTCTGACAGAATCTCTGTAAGATTCCTTCACTGAGGAACACACTCTGGTGAAACCAGATTGCTCATAAGTTTTTAGGAATATCTTTATATAAGGCTATTCAAACACATCATATGCTATACAGAATGATGATCACTTCCATTAAATTAAACAACATTGCGATGCAACCAGCTGGCACATGCTATTTATGAACATTTTGTGTGTGTCTTATCAAACGTTTCTCTGCAGCCACAATGTGATAATTATTGCATTCATTCAATGAAATACTGTGTTGAAAAAGCCTGCTTGTGGCTGTTTAGAAACATCTTCATGTAAGTGTTCATGCAAGCCTTATCAAACATTTCACTACAGGCATGACAGAATATCTATAACATTCAATGTCTGTAAGAAGACTGCTGTGAAACCATTTTGCTTGTAGCTACTTAGGGACATCTTCATAAAACTTATCCAGCATTTCACTACGGGTGTGATAGACTATCTATAACATCCATTCACTGAAAGAACATTGTCTGGAAAACACCTAGCAAGTAGCTCTTAAGGAACATCTTCACATATGCCATTTCAAACATTTCAGTATATGCCACACGGAACGGCTATCACTTTCTTACAATGAAAGCGCATCGTGCTTAATCAAGCCAACAGGTAGCTGTTTAGGGATATTTTCACATAAATCATATCAAACATTTGACTACAGATGTGACAATGTCTATAACATTTGTTATCTGAAAGAAAATTATGCAAAAACCATCTTCTTTTCACTGTTTAGGAACATCTGCACATAGTACACTTCAAATACTTAAGTATATTCCACACAGAGCGACTATCATTTTCACAAAATGAAAGAACACATGCTGAATCCAGTTTATGGGTAGCTGTTTAGGAACATCATATATCAAATATTTCACCACAGATGTGACAATATCTAGAACATTCATTCACTGAAAGAACACTGTGAAGAAACCATCTTGCTTGTTAGCTGTTTAAGAATATAAATAAAAGGCTCTTCAAACATATCACTTTATGCCATACAGAATGGCTATCATCTCCATAGCCAGAAAAGAATACTGTGATGAACCCAGCTTGCAAGTAATTGTTTATTAATATTTTGCTCAAGTCTTATCAGACATTTGCCTACAGTCATGACAGGATATCTTTAATGTCTATTCAATGTAATAACACTATATTTAAAAGAATTTCCTTGTAGCTGTTTAGAAACATCTTCATGTAAGACTTATTAAACATTCCTTTGCAGGAATGACAGAATCTCTAAACATTCACTCATTGAATGAACACAGGGATGAAAGCAGTTTTCTTGTAACTGTTGAGGAACATCTTCATATAAAGCTTTTCAAGCATTTCAGTATATGGCATACAGCATGGCCATACCCTTCTTACAAGGAAAGAAGGTTGTGTTTAATAGCTTTCAGGTAGATTATTAGGAGCATTTTTATGTAAGACCTATTGAACATTTAACTACAGGCATGACAGAATATCTATTACATCCATTCAATGAAAGAACACTATGGTGAAAGTGGCTTGGTTTGACTGTTAAGGAAGATCTTCATTTAAGTCCTTTTCAGCATTTCTGTATATGCCATACTAAACGGCTGTCACTATCTTATGATGAAATTATTCTGTCCTGAACACGTCTTGTTGGATTCTATTTAGGAACATCTTCATATAAGACCTCTCTAACATTTAAGCATATGCCATACAGAATGGCTCTCACTTACTTACAGTTAAAGGACACTGTGCTAAACCCGGCTTGCTGGCGGCTGTTTGAAACCTCTTCATATAAGACTTATTAAACATTTCACTACAGGCATGACAGACTAGCTATAACACTCGTTCACTGAAAGAACACTGTGGTGAAGCCAGATTACTTCTGGCGCCTTGGGAATGTCTTCGTATAAGGCTCTTCAAACACTTCATTATGCCTACAGAATGGCTATCACTTCCATATCCAGAAAGAACGTTCTGATGAAACCAGTGGCTCTTTATGAGCATTTCATTTATGTCTTATCAAACGTTTCTCTACAGCCGCAACATGATATCCATAACATTCATTCAAGGAAACCACACTATGTTGAAAAAGCTTGCTTGTAGCTGTTCAGGAACACTCTCACCTAAGACATCAAATAGTTCTCTTGAGGCATGACAGAATACGTATAACATTCATTTTCTGAATGAACACTGTGGTGAAAACACCTTGCTTGCAGCTGTTTAGGGGAATCTTCAAATAAGTCCTATCAAACATTTCACTACGGGCATGATGGAATATCTATAACATTCACTCATTGAAAGAATGCTGTGGTGAAACCAACTTCCTTGTAGCTTTTAAGGAACATCTTCATGTAAGTCTTTTCTAGCATTTCAGTATGAGCCATAGAGAACAGCTATACTTTCTTAAAATGAACAAACATTGTACCTAACTCAGCTTTCAGGTAGACTTATAGTAACATTTTCATGTAAGATTTATTGAAAATTTCACAACATGTGCGACAGAATATCTATTACATTAATTCAATGAAAGATCACTATTGTGAAACCAGCTTGCTTGTATCTCTTTAGAAATACACTCATATAAGTCTTTTCTGACATTTCAGTGTATGCCATACAAAGTAACTATCACTTTATTACAATGAAAAGTCAGTGTGCTGATCCCAGCTTGCAGGTAGCTGTAGGAACCTTTTCATATATGATATAAAACATTTCACTACAGCTATAGGAGACTATATATATAAAGTTTATTAAATGAAAGAACACTGTGGTGTAACCAGATTGCTTGTAGCTATTTAGGAGTATCTTCATACAAGTCTTTTCAAACATTTCAGTGTATTCCATCCAGAATGGTTATCACTTCCATAAAATGAAAGAACGATGTTAAGAACCCAGCTGGAAAGTTGTCTTTTAGAAATATCTTTTTATAAGTCTTAACAAATATTGCGCTATGGTCATGACAGAATGATTTTAATATTCACTCAAGGAAAGAAGGATGAGCTGAACCCTTGTTTCCTAGTATCTGTTTAGGAAGAACTTCATAAAATACTTAAAAAATTACACTACAGACTTGAAAAATATCCATAAGATTCAGACACTAAAGGAACTCTGGTGAAACAAATGTGCTTACAGCTGTTTAGGGGCATATTCACATAAGACAGTTCAAACATTTCAGCATATGCCCTACAGATGACCTATCAATTACTAACAATGTGAGAACGCTGTTCTAAGCCCAGTTTGCGGGTAGCTGTTTAGGAACATGTTCATATAAGACTTAACAAACATTTCATTGCATGTGGGACAGAATATATATAGCATTTGTTCACTGAGAGAAAACTGTGGTGAAACCATCTTACTTGCAGCCATTAAGGATCATCTTCGTATTAGTCATTATAACCATTTCAATATTTGCTGTTCTGATTGAATATGAGTTTCCAACAATGAAAGAAACACTGTGCTGAATCCAGCTTGCAAGTAAGTTTTAACTAACACTTCACTACAAGTGTCACAGAATATCTGCAATATTGTTTCACTGAAAGACCTCTGTGGTGAAAGCATCTTGAAGCTATTATTAGGAACATTTTTATTTGAGACATTTCTCACATTTCAGTATATGCCATAATGAATGGGTATCATTTTCCTACAATGAAAGAACACTGTGCTAAATAGAGCTCACAGATAGCTATCTAGGAACGTTTTTACATAAGACTTATCAAACATTTTACAATAGTCGTGACAGACTATACATCACATTCAGTCACTGAAAGAAAACTGTGGAGAAACAATCTTGCTTGTATATATTTAGAAACTTCTTCATGTTCACCATTTCAAGCATTTCCATATAAGACATACTGAATGAATATCACTTTGAGACAATGATATAACGTGCTGAAGCCAGATTGCAGGCAGCTGTTTAGGAACCTTTTCCTAAGAGACTTATCATACATTTCACTACAAAGTATCTGTTACATCCATTCAGTGAAAGAACACTATTGTGAAGCCAGATTGCTGGTAGCTAATTAGGAACATCTTGATATAAGGCTTTTCTAATATTTCAGTTTATGCCAAACAGAATGACTATCATTTTCTTAAAATGAAATAACACTGTGTTGAACTCATCTTGCAGGAAGCCATTTAGGGTTTCTTCATACAAAACACCAAACATGTCACTACTGCTCTGACAGAATCTCTGTAAGATTCCTTCACTGAGGAACACACTCTGGTGAAACCAGATTGCTCATAAGTTTTTAGGAATATCTTTATATAAGGCTATTCAAACACATCATATGCTATACAGAATGATGATCACTTCCATTAAATTAAACAACATTGCGATGCAACCAGCTGGCACATGCTATTTATGAACATTTTGTGTGTGTCTTATCAAACGTTTCTCTGCAGCCACAATGTGATAATTATTGCATTCATTCAATGAAATACTGTGTTGAAAAAGCCTGCTTGTGGCTGTTTAGAAACATCTTCATGTAAGTGTTCATGCAAGCCTTATCAAACATTTCACTACAGGCATGACAGAATATCTATAACATTCAATGTCTGTAAGAAGACTGCTGTGAAACCATTTTGCTTGTAGCTACTTAGGGACATCTTCATAAAACTTATCCAGCATTTCACTACGGGTGTGATAGACTATCTATAACATCCATTCACTGAAAGAACATTGTCTGGAAAACACCTAGCAAGTAGCTCTTAAGGAACATCTTCACATATGCCATTTCAAACATTTCAGTATATGCCACAAGGAACGGCTATCACTTTCTTACAATGAAAGCGCATTGTGCTTAATCAAGCCAACAGGTAGCTGTTTAGGGATATTTTCACATAAATCATATCAAACATTTGACTACAGATGTGACAATGTCTATAACATTTGTTATCTGAAAGAAAATTATGCAAAAACCATCTTCTTTTCACTGTTTAGGAACATCTGCACATAGTACACTTCAAATACTTAAGTATATTCCACACAGAGCGACTATCATTTTCACAAAATGAAAGAACACATGCTGAATCCAGTTTATGGGTAGCTGTTTAGGAACATCATATATCAAATATTTCACCACAGATGTGACAATATCTAGAACATTCATTCACTGAAAGAACACTGTGAAGAAACCATCTTGCTTGTTAGCTGTTTAAGAATATAAATAAAAGGCTCTTCAAACATATCACTTTATGCCATACAGAATGGCTATCATCTCCATAGCCAGAAAAGAATACTGTGATGAACCCAGCTTGCAAGTAATTGTTTATTAATATTTTGCTCAAGTCTTATCAGACATTTGCCTACAGTCATGACAGGATATCTTTAATGTCTATTCAATGTAATAACACTATATTTAAAAGAATTTCCTTGTAGCTGTTTAGAAACATCTTCATGTAAGACTTATTAAACATTCCTTTGCAGGAATGACAGAATCTCTAAACATTCACTCATTGAATGAACACAGGGATGAAAGCAGTTTTCTTGTAACTGTTGAGGAACATCTTCATATAAAGCTTTTCAAGCATTTCAGTATATGGCATACAGCATGGCCATACCCTTCTTACAAGGAAAGAAGGTTGTGTTTAATAGCTTTCAGGTAGATTATTAGGAGCATTTTTATGTAAGACCTATTGAACATTTAACTACAGGCATGACAGAATATCTATTACATCCATTCAATGAAAGAACACTATGGTGAAAGTGGCTTGGTTTGACTGTTAAGGAAGATCTTCATTTAAGTCCTTTTCAGCATTTCTGTATATGCCATACTAAACGGCTGTCACTATCTTATGATGAAATTATTCTGTCCTGAACACGTCTTGTTGGATTCTATTTAGGAACATCTTCATATAAGACCTCTCTAACATTTAAGCATATGCCATACAGAATGGCTCTCACTTACTTACAGTTAAAGGACACTGTGCTAAACCCGGCTTGCTGGCGGCTGTTTGAAACCTCTTCATATAAGACTTATTAAACATTTCACTACAGGCATGACAGACTAGCTATAACACTCGTTCACTGAAAGAACACTGTGGTGAAGCCAGATTACTTCTGGCGCCTTGGGAATGTCTTCGTATAAGGCTCTTCAAACACTTCATTATGCCTACAGAATGGCTATCACTTCCATATCCAGAAAGAACGTTCTGATGAAACCAGTGGCTCTTTATGAGCATTTCATTTATGTCTTATCAAACGTTTCTCTACAGCCGCAACATGATATCCATAACATTCATTCAAGGAAACCACACTATGTTGAAAAAGCTTGCTTGTAGCTGTTCAGGAACACTCTCACCTAAGACATCAAATAGTTCTCTTGAGGCATGACAGAATACGTATAACATTCATTTTCTGAATGAACACTGTGGTGAAAACACCTTGCTTGCAGCTGTTTAGGGGAATCTTCAAATAAGTCCTATCAAACATTTCACTACGGGCATGATGGAATATCTATAACATTCACTCATTGAAAGAATGCTGTGGTGAAACCAACTTCCTTGTAGCTTTTAAGGAACATCTTCATGTAAGTCTTTTCTAGCATTTCAGTATGAGCCATAGAGAACAGCTATACTTTCTTAAAATGAACAAACATTGTACCTAACTCAGCTTTCAGGTAGACTTATAGTAACATTTTCATGTAAGATTTATTGAAAATTTCACAACATGTGCGACAGAATATCTATTACATTAATTCAATGAAAGATCACTATTGTGAAACCAGCTTGCTTGTATCTCTTTAGAAATACACTCATATAAGTCTTTTCTGACATTTCAGTGTATGCCATACAAAGTAACTATCACTTTATTACAATGAAAAGTCAGTGTGCTGATCCCAGCTTGCAGGTAGCTGTAGGAACCTTTTCATATATGATATAAAACATTTCACTACAGCTATAGGAGACTATATATATAAAGTTTATTAAATGAAAGAACACTGTGGTGTAACCAGATTGCTTGTAGCTATTTAGGAGTATCTTCATACAAGTCTTTTCAAACATTTCAGTGTATTCCATCCAGAATGGTTATCACTTCCATAAAATGAAAGAACGATGTTAAGAACCCAGCTGGAAAGTTGTCTTTTAGAAATATCTTTTTATAAGTCTTAACAAATATTGCGCTATGGTCATGACAGAATGATTTTAATATTCACTCAAGGAAAGAAGGATGAGCTGAACCCTTGTTTCCTAGTATCTGTTTAGGAAGAACTTCATAAAATACTTAAAAAATTACACTACAGACTTGAAAAATATCCATAAGATTCAGACACTAAAGGAACTCTGGTGAAACAAATGTGCTTACAGCTGTTTAGGGGCATATTCACATAAGACAGTTCAAACATTTCAGCATATGCCCTACAGATGACCTATCAATTACTAACAATGTGAGAACGCTGTTCTAAGCCCAGTTTGCGGGTAGCTGTTTAGGAACATGTTCATATAAGACTTAACAAACATTTCATTGCATGTGGGACAGAATATATATAGCATTTGTTCACTGAGAGAAAACTGTGGTGAAACCATCTTACTTGCAGCCATTAAGGATCATCTTCGTATTAGTCATTATAACCATTTCAATATTTGCTGTTCTGATTGAATATGAGTTTCCAACAATGAAAGAAACACTGTGCTGAATCCAGCTTGCAAGTAAGTTTTAACTAACACTTCACTACAAGTGTCACAGAATATCTGCAATATTGTTTCACTGAAAGACCTCTGTGGTGAAAGCATCTTGAAGCTATTATTAGCAACATTTGTATTTGAGACATTTCTCACATTTCAGTATATGCCATAATGAATGGGTATCATTTTCCTACAATGAAAGAACACTGTGCTAAATAGAGCTCACAGATAGCTATCTAGGAACGTTTTTACATAAGACTTATCAAACATTTTACAATAGTCGTGACAGACTATACATCACATTCAGTCACTGAAAGAAAACTGTGGAGAAACAATCTTGCTTGTATATATTTAGAAACTTCTTCATGTTCACCATTTCAAGCATTTCCATATAAGACATACTGAATGAATATCACTTTGAGACAATGATATAACGTGCTGAAGCCAGATTGCAGGCAGCTGTTTAGGAACCTTTTCCTAAGAGACTTATCATACATTTCACTACAAAGTATCTGTTACATCCATTCAGTGAAAGAACACTATTGTGAAGCCAGATTGCTGGTAGCTAATTAGGAACATCTTGATATAAGGCTTTTCTAATATTTCAGTTTATGCCAAACAGAATGACTATCATTTTCTTAAAATGAAATAACACTGTGTTGAACTCATCTTGCAGGAAGCCATTTAGGGTTTCTTCATACAAAACACCAAACATGTCACTACTGCTCTGACAGAATCTCTGTAAGATTCCTTCACTGAGGAACACACTCTGGTGAAACCAGATTGCTCATAAGTTTTTAGGAATATCTTTATATAAGGCTATTCAAACACATCATATGCTATACAGAATGATGATCACTTCCATTAAATTAAACAACATTGCGATGCAACCAGCTGGCACATGCTATTTATGAACATTTTGTGTGTGTCTTATCAAACGTTTCTCTGCAGCCACAATGTGATAATTATTGCATTCATTCAATGAAATACTGTGTTGAAAAAGCCTGCTTGTGGCTGTTTAGAAACATCTTCATGTAAGTGTTCATGCAAGCCTTATCAAACATTTCACTACAGGCATGACAGAATATCTATAACATTCAATGTCTGTAAGAAGACTGCTGTGAAACCATTTTGCTTGTAGCTACTTAGGGACATCTTCATAAAACTTATCCAGCATTTCACTACGGGTGTGATAGACTATCTATAACATCCATTCACTGAAAGAACATTGTCTGGAAAACACCTAGCAAGTAGCTCTTAAGGAACATCTTCACATATGCCATTTCAAACATTTCAGTATATGCCACACGGAACGGCTATCACTTTCTTACAATGAAAGCGCATCGTGCTTAATCAAGCCAACAGGTAGCTGTTTAGGGATATTTTCACATAAATCATATCAAACATTTGACTACAGATGTGACAATGTCTATAACATTTGTTATCTGAAAGAAAATTATGCAAAAACCATCTTCTTTTCACTGTTTAGGAACATCTGCACATAGTACACTTCAAATACTTAAGTATATTCCACACAGAGCGACTATCATTTTCACAAAATGAAAGAACACATGCTGAATCCAGTTTATGGGTAGCTGTTTAGGAACATCATATATCAAATATTTCACCACAGATGTGACAATATCTAGAACATTCATTCACTGAAAGAACACTGTGAAGAAACCATCTTGCTTGTTAGCTGTTTAAGAATATAAATAAAAGGCTCTTCAAACATATCACTTTATGCCATACAGAATGGCTATCATCTCCATAGCCAGAAAAGAATACTGTGATGAACCCAGCTTGCAAGTAATTGTTTATTAATATTTTGCTCAAGTCTTATCAGACATTTGCCTACAGTCATGACAGGATATCTTTAATGTCTATTCAATGTAATAACACTATATTTAAAAGAATTTCCTTGTAGCTGTTTAGAAACATCTTCATGTAAGACTTATTAAACATTCCTTTGCAGGAATGACAGAATCTCTAAACATTCACTCATTGAATGAACACAGGGATGAAAGCAGTTTTCTTGTAACTGTTGAGGAACATCTTCATATAAAGCTTTTCAAGCATTTCAGTATATGGCATACAGCATGGCCATACCCTTCTTACAAGGAAAGAAGGTTGTGTTTAATAGCTTTCAGGTAGATTATTAGGAGCATTTTTATGTAAGACCTATTGAACATTTAACTACAGGCATGACAGAATATCTATTACATCCATTCAATGAAAGAACACTATGGTGAAAGTGGCTTGGTTTGACTGTTAAGGAAGATCTTCATTTAAGTCCTTTTCAGCATTTCTGTATATGCCATACTAAACGGCTGTCACTATCTTATGATGAAATTATTCTGTCCTGAACACGTCTTGTTGGATTCTATTTAGGAACATCTTCATATAAGACCTCTCTAACATTTAAGCATATGCCATACAGAATGGCTCTCACTTACTTACAGTTAAAGGACACTGTGCTAAACCCGGCTTGCTGGCGGCTGTTTGAAACCTCTTCATATAAGACTTATTAAACATTTCACTACAGGCATGACAGACTAGCTATAACACTCGTTCACTGAAAGAACACTGTGGTGAAGCCAGATTACTTCTGGCGCCTTGGGAATGTCTTCGTATAAGGCTCTTCAAACACTTCATTATGCCTACAGAATGGCTATCGCTTCCATATCCAGAAAGAACGTTCTGATGAAACCAGTGGCTCTTTATGAGCATTTCATTTATGTCTTATCAAACGTTTCTCTACAGCCGCAACATGATATCCATAACATTCATTCAAGGAAACCACACTATGTTGAAAAAGCTTGCTTGTAGCTGTTCAGGAACACTCTCACCTAAGACATCAAATAGTTCTCTTGAGGCATGACAGAATACGTATAACATTCATTTTCTGAATGAACACTGTGGTGAAAACACCTTGCTTGCAGCTGTTTAGGGGAATCTTCAAATAAGTCCTATCAAACATTTCACTACGGGCATGATGGAATATCTATAACATTCACTCATTGAAAGAATGCTGTGGTGAAACCAACTTCCTTGTAGCTTTTAAGGAACATCTTCATGTAAGTCTTTTCTAGCATTTCAGTATGAGCCATAGAGAACAGCTATACTTTCTTAAAATGAACAAACATTGTACCTAACTCAGCTTTCAGGTAGACTTATAGTAACATTTTCATGTAAGATTTATTGAAAATTTCACAACATGTGCGACAGAATATCTATTACATTAATTCAATGAAAGATCACTATTGTGAAACCAGCTTGCTTGTATCTCTTTAGAAATACACTCATATAAGTCTTTTCTGACATTTCAGTGTATGCCATACAAAGTAACTATCACTTTATTACAATGAAAAGTCAGTGTGCTGATCCCAGCTTGCAGGTAGCTGTAGGAACCTTTTCATATATGATATAAAACATTTCACTACAGCTATAGGAGACTATATATATAAAGTTTATTAAATGAAGGAACACTGTGGTGTAACCAGATTGCTTGTAGCTATTTAGGAGTATCTTCATACAAGTCTTTTCAAACATTTCAGTGTATTCCATCCAGAATGGTTATCACTTCCATAAAATGAAAGAACGATGTTAAGAACCCAGCTGGAAAGTTGTCTTTTAGAAATATCTTTTTATAAGTCTTAACAAATATTGCGCTATGGTCATGACAGAATGATTTTAATATTCACTCAAGGAAAGAAGGATGAGCTGAACCCTTGTTTCCTAGTATCTGTTTAGGAAGAACTTCATAAAATACTTAAAAAATTACACTACAGACTTGAAAAATATCCATAAGATTCAGACACTAAAGGAACTCTGGTGAAACAAATGTGCTTACAGCTGTTTAGGGGCATATTCACATAAGACAGTTCAAACATTTCAGCATATGCCCTACAGATGACCTATCAATTACTAACAATGTGAGAACACTGTTCTAAGCCCAGTTTGCGGGTAGCTGTTTAGGAACATGTTCATATAAGACTTAACAAACATTTCATTGCATGTGGGACAGAATATATATAGCATTTGTTCACTGAGAGAAAACTGTGGTGAAACCATCTTACTTGCAGCCATTAAGGATCATCTTCGTATTAGTCATTATAACCATTTCAATATTTGCTGTTCTGATTGAATATGAGTTTCCAACAATGAAAGAAACACTGTGCTGAATCCAGCTTGCAAGTAAGTTTTAACTAACACTTCACTACAAGTGTCACAGAATATCTGCAATATTGTTTCACTGAAAGACCTCTGTGGTGAAAGCATCTTGAAGCTATTATTAGCAACATTTGTATTTGAGACATTTCTCACATTTCAGTATATGCCATAATGAATGGGTATCATTTTCCTACAATGAAAGAACACTGTGCTAAATAGAGCTCACAGATAGCTATCTAGGAACGTTTTTACATAAGACTTATCAAACATTTTACAATAGTCGTGACAGACTATACATAACATTCAGTCACTGAAAGAAAACTGTGGAGAAACAATCTTGCTTGTATATATTTAGAAACTTCTTCATGTTCACCATTTCAAGCATTTCCATATAAGACATACTGAATGAATATCACTTTGAGACAATGATATAACGTGCTGAAGCCAGATTGCAGGCAGCTGTTTAGGAACCTTTTCATAAGAGACTTATCATACATTTCACTACAAAGTATCTGTTACATCCATTCAGTGAAAGAACACTATTGTGAAGCCAGATTGCTGGTAGCTAATTAGGAACATCTTGATATAAGGCTTTTCTAATATTTCAGTTTATGCCAAACAGAATGACTATCATTTTCTTAAAATGAAATAACACTGTGTTGAACTCATCTTGCAGGAAGCCATTTAGGGTTTCTTCATACAAAACACCAAACATGTCACTACTGCTCTGACAGAATCTCTGTAAGATTCCTTCACTGAGGAACACACTCTGGTGAAACCAGATTGCTCATAAGTTTTTAGGAATATCTTTATATAAGGCTATTCAAACACATCATATGCTATACAGAATGATGATCACTTCCATTAAATTAAACAACATTGCGATGCAACCAGCTGGCACATGCTATTTATGAACATTTTGTGTGTGTCTTATCAAACGTTTCTCTGCAGCCACAATGTGATAATTATTGCATTCATTCAATGAAATACTGTGTTGAAAAAGCCTGCTTGTGGCTGTTTAGAAACATCTTCATGTAAGTGTTCATGCAAGCCTTATCAAACATTTCACTACAGGCATGACAGAATATCTATAACATTCAATGTCTGTAAGAAGACTGCTGTGAAACCATTTTGCTTGTAGCTACTTAGGGACATCTTCATAAAACTTATCCAGCATTTCACTACGGGTGTGATAGACTATCTATAACATCCATTCACTGAAAGAACATTGTCTGGAAAACACCTAGCAAGTAGCTCTTAAGGAACATCTTCACATATGCCATTTCAAACATTTCAGTATATGCCACAAGGAACGGCTATCACTTTCTTACAATGAAAGCGCATTGTGCTTAATCAAGCCAACAGGTAGCTGTTTAGGGATATTTTCACATAAATCATATCAAACATTTGACTACAGATGTGACAATGTCTATAACATTTGTTATCTGAAAGAAAATTATGCAAAAACCATCTTCTTTTCACTGTTTAGGAACATCTGCACATAGTACACTTCAAATACTTAAGTATATTCCACACAGAGCGACTATCATTTTCACAAAATGAAAGAACACATGCTGAATCCAGTTTATGGGTAGCTGTTTAGGAACATCATATATCAAATATTTCACCACAGATGTGACAATATCTAGAACATTCATTCACTGAAAGAACACTGTGAAGAAACCATCTTGCTTGTTAGCTGTTTAAGAATATAAATAAAAGGCTCTTCAAACATATCACTTTATGCCATACAGAATGGCTATCATCTCCATAGCCAGAAAAGAATACTGTGATGAACCCAGCTTGCAAGTAATTGTTTATTAATATTTTGCTCAAGTCTTATCAGACATTTGCCTACAGTCATGACAGGATATCTTTAATGTCTATTCAATGTAATAACACTATATTTAAAAGAATTTCCTTGTAGCTGTTTAGAAACATCTTCATGTAAGACTTATTAAACATTCCTTTGCAGGAATGACAGAATCTCTAAACATTCACTCATTGAATGAACACAGGGATGAAAGCAGTTTTCTTGTAACTGTTGAGGAACATCTTCATATAAAGCTTTTCAAGCATTTCAGTATATGGCATACAGCATGGCCATACCCTTCTTACAAGGAAAGAAGGTTGTGTTTAATAGCTTTCAGGTAGATTATTAGGAGCATTTTTATGTAAGACCTATTGAACATTTAACTACAGGCATGACAGAATATCTATTACATCCATTCAATGAAAGAACACTATGGTGAAAGTGGCTTGGTTTGACTGTTAAGGAAGATCTTCATTTAAGTCCTTTTCAGCATTTCTGTATATGCCATACTAAACGGCTGTCACTATCTTATGATGAAATTATTCTGTCCTGAACACGTCTTGTTGGATTCTATTTAGGAACATCTTCATATAAGACCTCTCTAACATTTAAGCATATGCCATACAGAATGGCTCTCACTTACTTACAGTTAAAGGACACTGTGCTAAACCCGGCTTGCTGGCGGCTGTTTGAAACCTCTTCATATAAGACTTATTAAACATTTCACTACAGGCATGACAGACTAGCTATAACACTCGTTCACTGAAAGAACACTGTGGTGAAGCCAGATTACTTCTGGCGCCTTGGGAATGTCTTCGTATAAGGCTCTTCAAACACTTCATTATGCCTACAGAATGGCTATCACTTCCATATCCAGAAAGAACGTTCTGATGAAACCAGTGGCTCTTTATGAGCATTTCATTTATGTCTTATCAAACGTTTCTCTACAGCCGCAACATGATATCCATAACATTCATTCAAGGAAACCACACTATGTTGAAAAAGCTTGCTTGTAGCTGTTCAGGAACACTCTCACCTAAGACATCAAATAGTTCTCTTGAGGCATGACAGAATACGTATAACATTCATTTTCTGAATGAACACTGTGGTGAAAACACCTTGCTTGCAGCTGTTTAGGGGAATCTTCAAATAAGTCCTATCAAACATTTCACTACGGGCATGATGGAATATCTATAACATTCACTCATTGAAAGAATGCTGTGGTGAAACCAACTTCCTTGTAGCTTTTAAGGAACATCTTCATGTAAGTCTTTTCTAGCATTTCAGTATGAGCCATAGAGAACAGCTATACTTTCTTAAAATGAACAAACATTGTACCTAACTCAGCTTTCAGGTAGACTTATAGTAACATTTTCATGTAAGATTTATTGAAAATTTCACAACATGTGCGACAGAATATCTATTACATTAATTCAATGAAAGATCACTATTGTGAAACCAGCTTGCTTGTATCTCTTTAGAAATACACTCATATAAGTCTTTTCTGACATTTCAGTGTATGCCATACAAAGTAACTATCACTTTATTACAATGAAAAGTCAGTGTGCTGATCCCAGCTTGCAGGTAGCTGTAGGAACCTTTTCATATATGATATAAAACATTTCACTACAGCTATAGGAGACTATATATATAAAGTTTATTAAATGAAAGAACACTGTGGTGTAACCAGATTGCTTGTAGCTATTTAGGAGTATCTTCATACAAGTCTTTTCAAACATTTCAGTGTATTCCATCCAGAATGGTTATCACTTCCATAAAATGAAAGAACGATGTTAAGAACCCAGCTGGAAAGTTGTCTTTTAGAAATATCTTTTTATAAGTCTTAACAAATATTGCGCTATGGTCATGACAGAATGATTTTAATATTCACTCAAGGAAAGAAGGATGAGCTGAACCCTTGTTTCCTAGTATCTGTTTAGGAAGAACTTCATAAAATACTTAAAAAATTACACTACAGACTTGAAAAATATCCATAAGATTCAGACACTAAAGGAACTCTGGTGAAACAAATGTGCTTACAGCTGTTTAGGGGCATATTCACATAAGACAGTTCAAACATTTCAGCATATGCCCTACAGATGACCTATCAATTACTAACAATGTGAGAACACTGTTCTAAGCCCAGTTTGCGGGTAGCTGTTTAGGAACATGTTCATATAAGACTTAACAAACATTTCATTGCATGTGGGACAGAATATATATAGCATTTGTTCACTGAGAGAAAACTGTGGTGAAACCATCTTACTTGCAGCCATTAAGGATCATCTTCGTATTAGTCATTATAACCATTTCAATATTTGCTGTTCTGATTGAATATGAGTTTCCAACAATGAAAGAAACACTGTGCTGAATCCAGCTTGCAAGTAAGTTTTAACTAACACTTCACTACAAGTGTCACAGAATATCTGCAATATTGTTTCACTGAAAGACCTCTGTGGTGAAAGCATCTTGAAGCTATTATTAGGAACATTTGTATTTGAGACATTTCTCACATTTCAGTATATGCCATAATGAATGGGTATCATTTTCCTACAATGAAAGAACACTGTGCTAAATAGAGCTCACAGATAGCTATCTAGGAACGTTTTTACATAAGACTTATCAAACATTTTACAATAGTCGTGACAGACTATACATAACATTCAGTCACTGAAAGAAAACTGTGGAGAAACAATCTTGCTTGTATATATTTAGAAACTTCTTCATGTTCACCATTTCAAGCATTTCCATATAAGACATACTGAATGAATATCACTTTGAGACAATGATATAACGTGCTGAAGCCAGATTGCAGGCAGCTGTTTAGGAACCTTTTCATAAGAGACTTATCATACATTTCACTACAAAGTATCTGTTACATCCATTCAGTGAAAGAACACTATTGTGAAGCCAGATTGCTGGTAGCTAATTAGGAACATCTTGATATAAGGCTTTTCTAATATTTCAGTTTATGCCAAACAGAATGACTATCATTTTCTTAAAATGAAATAACACTGTGTTGAACTCATCTTGCAGGAAGCCATTTAGGGTTTCTTCATACAAAACACCAAACATGTCACTACTGCTCTGACAGAATCTCTGTAAGATTCCTTCACTGAGGAACACACTCTGGTGAAACCAGATTGCTCATAAGTTTTTAGGAATATCTTTATATAAGGCTATTCAAACACATCATATGCTATACAGAATGATGATCACTTCCATTAAATTAAACAACATTGCGATGCAACCAGCTGGCACATGCTATTTATGAACATTTTGTGTGTGTCTTATCAAACGTTTCTCTGCAGCCACAATGTGATAATTATTGCATTCATTCAATGAAATACTGTGTTGAAAAAGCCTGCTTGTGGCTGTTTAGAAACATCTTCATGTAAGTGTTCATGCAAGCCTTATCAAACATTTCACTACAGGCATGACAGAATATCTATAACATTCAATGTCTGTAAGAAGACTGCTGTGAAACCATTTTGCTTGTAGCTACTTAGGGACATCTTCATAAAACTTATCCAGCATTTCACTACGGGTGTGATAGACTATCTATAACATCCATTCACTGAAAGAACATTGTCTGGAAAACACCTAGCAAGTAGCTCTTAAGGAACATCTTCACATATGCCATTTCAAACATTTCAGTATATGCCACAAGGAACGGCTATCACTTTCTTACAATGAAAGCGCATTGTGCTTAATCAAGCCAACAGGTAGCTGTTTAGGGATATTTTCACATAAATCATATCAAACATTTGACTACAGATGTGACAATGTCTATAACATTTGTTATCTGAAAGAAAATTATGCAAAAACCATCTTCTTTTCACTGTTTAGGAACATCTGCACATAGTACACTTCAAATACTTAAGTATATTCCACACAGAGCGACTATCATTTTCACAAAATGAAAGAACACATGCTGAATCCAGTTTATGGGTAGCTGTTTAGGAACATCATATATCAAATATGTCACCACAGATGTGACAATATCTAGAACATTCATTCACTGAAAGAACACTGTGAAGAAACCATCTTGCTTGTTAGCTGTTTAAGAATATAAATAAAAGGCTCTTCAAACATATCACTTTATGCCATACAGAATGGCTATCATCTCCATAGCCAGAAAAGAATACTGTGATGAACCCAGCTTGCAAGTAATTGTTTATTAATATTTTGCTCAAGTCTTATCAGACATTTGCCTACAGTCATGACAGGATATCTTTAATGTCTATTCAATGTAATAACACTATATTTAAAAGAATTTCCTTGTAGCTGTTTAGAAACATCTTCATGTAAGACTTATTAAACATTCCTTTGCAGGAATGACAGAATCTCTAAACATTCACTCATTGAATGAACACAGGGATGAAAGCAGTTTTCTTGTAACTGTTGAGGAACATCTTCATATAAAGCTTTTCAAGCATTTCAGTATATGGCATACAGCATGGCCATACCCTTCTTACAAGGAAAGAAGGTTGTGTTTAATAGCTTTCAGGTAGATTATTAGGAGCATTTTTATGTAAGACCTATTGAACATTTAACTACAGGCATGACAGAATATCTATTACATCCATTCAATGAAAGAACACTATGGTGAAAGTGGCTTGGTTTGACTGTTAAGGAAGATCTTCATTTAAGTCCTTTTCAGCATTTCTGTATATGCCATACTAAACGGCTGTCACTATCTTATGATGAAATTATTCTGTCCTGAACACGTCTTGTTGGATTCTATTTAGGAACATCTTCATATAAGACCTCTCTAACATTTAAGCATATGCCATACAGAATGGCTCTCACTTACTTACAGTTAAAGGACACTGTGCTAAACCCGGCTTGCTGGCGGCTGTTTGAAACCTCTTCATATAAGACTTATTAAACATTTCACTACAGGCATGACAGACTAGCTATAACACTCGTTCACTGAAAGAACACTGTGGTGAAGCCAGATTACTTCTGGCGCCTTGGGAATGTCTTCGTATAAGGCTCTTCAAACACTTCATTATGCCTACAGAATGGCTATCACTTCCATATCCAGAAAGAACGTTCTGATGAAACCAGTGGCTCTTTATGAGCATTTCATTTATGTCTTATCAAACGTTTCTCTACAGCCGCAACATGATATCCATAACATTCATTCAAGGAAACCACACTATGTTGAAAAAGCTTGCTTGTAGCTGTTCAGGAACACTCTCACCTAAGACATCAAATAGTTCTCTTGAGGCATGACAGAATACGTATAACATTCATTTTCTGAATGAACACTGTGGTGAAAACACCTTGCTTGCAGCTGTTTAGGGGAATCTTCAAATAAGTCCTATCAAACATTTCACTACGGGCATGATGGAATATCTATAACATTCACTCATTGAAAGAATGCTGTGGTGAAACCAACTTCCTTGTAGCTTTTAAGGAACATCTTCATGTAAGTCTTTTCTAGCATTTCAGTATGAGCCATAGAGAACAGCTATACTTTCTTAAAATGAACAAACATTGTACCTAACTCAGCTTTCAGGTAGACTTATAGTAACATTTTCATGTAAGATTTATTGAAAATTTCACAACATGTGCGACAGAATATCTATTACATTAATTCAATGAAAGATCACTATTGTGAAACCAGCTTGCTTGTATCTCTTTAGAAATACACTCATATAAGTCTTTTCTGACATTTCAGTGTATGCCATACAAAGTAACTATCACTTTATTACAATGAAAAGTCAGTGTGCTGATCCCAGCTTGCAGGTAGCTGTAGGAACCTTTTCATATATGATATAAAACATTTCACTACAGCTATAGGAGACTATATATATAAAGTTTATTAAATGAAAGAACACTGTGGTGTAACCAGATTGCTTGTAGCTATTTAGGAGTATCTTCATACAAGTCTTTTCAAACATTTCAGTGTATTCCATCCAGAATGGTTATCACTTCCATAAAATGAAAGAACGATGTTAAGAACCCAGCTGGAAAGTTGTCTTTTAGAAATATCTTTTTATAAGTCTTAACAAATATTGCGCTATGGTCATGACAGAATGATTTTAATATTCACTCAAGGAAAGAAGGATGAGCTGAACCCTTGTTTCCTAGTATCTGTTTAGGAAGAACTTCATAAAATACTTAAAAAATTACACTACAGACTTGAAAAATATCCATAAGATTCAGACACTAAAGGAACTCTGGTGAAACAAATGTGCTTACAGCTGTTTAGGGGCATATTCACATAAGACAGTTCAAACATTTCAGCATATGCCCTACAGATGACCTATCAATTACTAACAATGTGAGAACACTGTTCTAAGCCCAGTTTGCGGGTAGCTGTTTAGGAACATGTTCATATAAGACTTAACAAACATTTCATTGCATGTGGGACAGAATATATATAGCATTTGTTCACTGAGAGAAAACTGTGGTGAAACCATCTTACTTGCAGCCATTAAGGATCATCTTCGTATTAGTCATTATAACCATTTCAATATTTGCTGTTCTGATTGAATATGAGTTTCCAACAATGAAAGAAACACTGTGCTGAATCCAGCTTGCAAGTAAGTTTTAACTAACACTTCACTACAAGTGTCACAGAATATCTGCAATATTGTTTCACTGAAAGACCTCTGTGGTGAAAGCATCTTGAAGCTATTATTAGGAACATTTGTATTTGAGACATTTCTCACATTTCAGTATATGCCATAATGAATGGGTATCATTTTCCTACAATGAAAGAACACTGTGCTAAATAGAGCTCACAGATAGCTATCTAGGAACGTTTTTACATAAGACTTATCAAACATTTTACAATAGTCGTGACAGACTATACATCACATTCAGTCACTGAAAGAAAACTGTGGAGAAACAATCTTGCTTGTATATATTTAGAAACTTCTTCATGTTCACCATTTCAAGCATTTCCATATAAGATATACTGAATGAATATCACTTTGAGACAATGATATAACGTGCTGAAGCCAGATTGCAGGCAGCTGTTTAGGAACCTTTTCATAAGAGACTTATCATACATTTCACTACAAAGTATCTGTTACATCCATTCAGTGAAAGAACACTATTGTGAAGCCAGATTGCTGGTAGCTAATTAGGAACATCTTGATATAAGGCTTTTCTAATATTTCAGTTTATGCCAAACAGAATGACTATCATTTTCTTAAAATGAAATAACACTGTGTTGAACTCATCTTGCAGGAAGCCATTTAGGGTTTCTTCATACAAAACACCAAACATGTCACTACTGCTCTGACAGAATCTCTGTAAGATTCCTTCACTGAGGAACACACTCTGGTGAAACCAGATTGCTCATAAGTTTTTAGGAATATCTTTATATAAGGCTATTCAAACATCATATGCTATACAGAATGATGATCACTTCCATTAAATTAAACAACATTGCGATGCAACCAGCTGGCACATGCTATTTATGAACATTTTGTGTGTGTCTTATCAAACGTTTCTCTGCAGCCACAATGTGATAATTATTGCATTCATTCAATGAAATACTGTGTTGAAAAAGCCTGCTTGTGGCTGTTTAGAAACATCTTCATGTAAGTGTTCATGCAAGCCTTATCAAACATTTCACTACAGGCATGACAGAATATCTATAACATTCAATGTCTGTAAGAAGACTGCTGTGAAACCATTTTGCTTGTAGCTACTTAGGGACATCTTCATAAAACTTATCCAGCATTTCACTACGGGTGTGATAGACTATCTATAACATCCATTCACTGAAAGAACATTGTCTGGAAAACACCTAGCAAGTAGCTCTTAAGGAACATCTTCACATATGCCATTTCAAACATTTCAGTATATGCCACAAGGAACGGCTATCACTTTCTTACAATGAAAGCGCATTGTGCTTAATCAAGCCAACAGGTAGCTGTTTAGGGATATTTTCACATAAATCATATCAAACATTTGACTACAGATGTGACAATGTCTATAACATTTGTTATCTGAAAGAAAATTATGCAAAAACCATCTTCTTTTCACTGTTTAGGAACATCTGCACATAGTACACTTCAAATACTTAAGTATATTCCACACAGAGCGACTATCATTTTCACAAAATGAAAGAACACATGCTGAATCCAGTTTATGGGTAGCTGTTTAGGAACATCATATATCAAATATTTCACCACAGATGTGACAATATCTAGAACATTCATTCACTGAAAGAACACTGTGAAGAAACCATCTTGCTTGTTAGCTGTTTAAGAATATAAATAAAAGGCTCTTCAAACATATCACTTTATGCCATACAGAATGGCTATCATCTCCATAGCCAGAAAAGAATACTGTGATGAACCCAGCTTGCAAGTAATTGTTTATTAATATTTTGCTCAAGTCTTATCAGACATTTGCCTACAGTCATGACAGGATATCTTTAATGTCTATTCAATGTAATAACACTATATTTAAAAGAATTTCCTTGTAGCTGTTTAGAAACATCTTCATGTAAGACTTATTAAACATTCCTTTGCAGGAATGACAGAATCTCTAAACATTCACTCATTGAATGAACACAGGGATGAAAGCAGTTTTCTTGTAACTGTTGAGGAACATCTTCATATAAAGCTTTTCAAGCATTTCAGTATATGGCATACAGCATGGCCATACCCTTCTTACAAGGAAAGAAGGTTGTGTTTAATAGCTTTCAGGTAGATTATTAGGAGCATTTTTATGTAAGACCTATTGAACATTTAACTACAGGCATGACAGAATATCTATTACATCCATTCAATGAAAGAACACTATGGTGAAAGTGGCTTGGTTTGACTGTTAAGGAAGATCTTCATTTAAGTCCTTTTCAGCATTTCTGTATATGCCATACTAAACGGCTGTCACTATCTTATGATGAAATTATTCTGTCCTGAACACGTCTTGTTGGATTCTATTTAGGAACATCTTCATATAAGACCTCTCTAACATTTAAGCATATGCCATACAGAATGGCTCTCACTTACTTACAGTTAAAGGACACTGTGCTAAACCCGGCTTGCTGGCGGCTGTTTGAAACCTCTTCATATAAGACTTATTAAACATTTCACTACAGGCATGACAGACTAGCTATAACACTCGTTCACTGAAAGAACACTGTGGTGAAGCCAGATTACTTCTGGCGCCTTGGGAATGTCTTCGTATAAGGCTCTTCAAACACTTCATTATGCCTACAGAATGGCTATCACTTCCATATCCAGAAAGAACGTTCTGATGAAACCAGTGGCTCTTTATGAGCATTTCATTTATGTCTTATCAAACGTTTCTCTACAGCCGCAACATGATATCCATAACATTCATTCAAGGAAACCACACTATGTTGAAAAAGCTTGCTTGTAGCTGTTCAGGAACACTCTCACCTAAGACATCAAATAGTTCTCTTGAGGCATGACAGAATACGTATAACATTCATTTTCTGAATGAACACTGTGGTGAAAACACCTTGCTTGCAGCTGTTTAGGGGAATCTTCAAATAAGTCCTATCAAACATTTCACTACGGGCATGATGGAATATCTATAACATTCACTCATTGAAAGAATGCTGTGGTGAAACCAACTTCCTTGTAGCTTTTAAGGAACATCTTCATGTAAGTCTTTTCTAGCATTTCAGTATGAGCCATAGAGAACAGCTATACTTTCTTAAAATGAACAAACATTGTACCTAACTCAGCTTTCAGGTAGACTTATAGTAACATTTTCATGTAAGATTTATTGAAAATTTCACAACATGTGCGACAGAATATCTATTACATTAATTCAATGAAAGATCACTATTGTGAAACCAGCTTGCTTGTATCTCTTTAGAAATACACTCATATAAGTCTTTTCTGACATTTCAGTGTATGCCATACAAAGTAACTATCACTTTATTACAATGAAAAGTCAGTGTGCTGATCCCAGCTTGCAGGTAGCTGTAGGAACCTTTTCATATATGATATAAAACATTTCACTACAGCTATAGGAGACTATATATATAAAGTTTATTAAATGAAGGAACACTGTGGTGTAACCAGATTGCTTGTAGCTATTTAGGAGTATCTTCATACAAGTCTTTTCAAACATTTCAGTGTATTCCATCCAGAATGGTTATCACTTCCATAAAATGAAAGAACGATGTTAAGAACCCAGCTGGAAAGTTGTCTTTTAGAAATATCTTTTTATAAGTCTTAACAAATATTGCGCTATGGTCATGACAGAATGATTTTAATATTCACTCAAGGAAAGAAGGATGAGCTGAACCCTTGTTTCCTAGTATCTGTTTAGGAAGAACTTCATAAAATACTTAAAAAATTACACTACAGACTTGAAAAATATCCATAAGATTCAGACACTAAAGGAACTCTGGTGAAACAAATGTGCTTACAGCTGTTTAGGGGCATATTCACATAAGACAGTTCAAACATTTCAGCATATGCCCTACAGATGACCTATCAATTACTAACAATGTGAGAACACTGTTCTAAGCCCAGTTTGCGGGTAGCTGTTTAGGAACATGTTCATATAAGACTTAACAAACATTTCATTGCATGTGGGACAGAATATATATAGCATTTGTTCACTGAGAGAAAACTGTGGTGAAACCATCTTACTTGCAGCCATTAAGGATCATCTTCGTATTAGTCATTATAACCATTTCAATATTTGCTGTTCTGATTGAATATGAGTTTCCAACAATGAAAGAAACACTGTGCTGAATCCAGCTTGCAAGTAAGTTTTAACTAACACTTCACTACAAGTGTCACAGAATATCTGCAATATTGTTTCACTGAAAGACCTCTGTGGTGAAAGCATCTTGAAGCTATTATTAGGAACATTTGTATTTGAGACATTTCTCACATTTCAGTATATGCCATAATGAATGGGTATCATTTTCCTACAATGAAAGAACACTGTGCTAAATAGAGCTCACAGATAGCTATCTAGGAACGTTTTTACATAAGACTTATCAAACATTTTACAATAGTCGTGACAGACTATACATCACATTCAGTCACTGAAAGAAAACTGTGGAGAAACAATCTTGCTTGTATATATTTAGAAACTTCTTCATGTTCACCATTTCAAGCATTTCCATATAAGACATACTGAATGAATATCACTTTGAGACAATGATATAACGTGCTGAAGCCAGATTGCAGGCAGCTGTTTAGGAACCTTTTCCTAAGAGACTTATCATACATTTCACTACAAAGTATCTGTTACATCCATTCAGTGAAAGAACACTATTGTGAAGCCAGATTGCTGGTAGCTAATTAGGAACATCTTGATATAAGGCTTTTCTAATATTTCAGTTTATGCCAAACAGAATGACTATCATTTTCTTAAAATGAAATAACACTGTGTTGAACTCATCTTGCAGGAAGCCATTTAGGGTTTCTTCATACAAAACACCAAACATGTCACTACTGCTCTGACAGAATCTCTGTAAGATTCCTTCACTGAGGAACACACTCTGGTGAAACCAGATTGCTCATAAGTTTTTAGGAATATCTTTATATAAGGCTATTCAAACATCATATGCTATACAGAATGATGATCACTTCCATTAAATTAAACAACATTGCGATGCAACCAGCTGGCACATGCTATTTATGAACATTTTGTGTGTGTCTTATCAAACGTTTCTCTGCAGCCACAATGTGATAATTATTGCATTCATTCAATGAAATACTGTGTTGAAAAAGCCTGCTTGTGGCTGTTTAGAAACATCTTCATGTAAGTGTTCATGCAAGCCTTATCAAACATTTCACTACAGGCATGACAGAATATCTATAACATTCAATGTCTGTAAGAAGACTGCTGTGAAACCATTTTGCTTGTAGCTACTTAGGGACATCTTCATAAAACTTATCCAGCATTTCACTACGGGTGTGATAGACTATCTATAACATCCATTCACTGAAAGAACATTGTCTGGAAAACACCTAGCAAGTAGCTCTTAAGGAACATCTTCACATATGCCATTTCAAACATTTCAGTATATGCCACAAGGAACGGCTATCACTTTCTTACAATGAAAGCGCATTGTGCTTAATCAAGCCAACAGGTAGCTGTTTAGGGATATTTTCACATAAATCATATCAAACATTTGACTACAGATGTGACAATGTCTATAACATTTGTTATCTGAAAGAAAATTATGCAAAAACCATCTTCTTTTCACTGTTTAGGAACATCTGCACATAGTACACTTCAAATACTTAAGTATATTCCACACAGAGCGACTATCATTTTCACAAAATGAAAGAACACATGCTGAATCCAGTTTATGGGTAGCTGTTTAGGAACATCATATATCAAATATTTCACCACAGATGTGACAATATCTAGAACATTCATTCACTGAAAGAACACTGTGAAGAAACCATCTTGCTTGTTAGCTGTTTAAGAATATAAATAAAAGGCTCTTCAAACATATCACTTTATGCCATACAGAATGGCTATCATCTCCATAGCCAGAAAAGAATACTGTGATGAACCCAGCTTGCAAGTAATTGTTTATTAATATTTTGCTCAAGTCTTATCAGACATTTGCCTACAGTCATGACAGGATATCTTTAATGTCTATTCAATGTAATAACACTATATTTAAAAGAATTTCCTTGTAGCTGTTTAGAAACATCTTCATGTAAGACTTATTAAACATTCCTTTGCAGGAATGACAGAATCTCTAAACATTCACTCATTGAATGAACACAGGGATGAAAGCAGTTTTCTTGTAACTGTTGAGGAACATCTTCATATAAAGCTTTTCAAGCATTTCAGTATATGGCATACAGCATGGCCATACCCTTCTTACAAGGAAAGAAGGTTGTGTTTAATAGCTTTCAGGTAGATTATTAGGAGCATTTTTATGTAAGACCTATTGAACATTTAACTACAGGCATGACAGAATATCTATTACATCCATTCAATGAAAGAACACTATGGTGAAAGTGGCTTGGTTTGACTGTTAAGGAAGATCTTCATTTAAGTCCTTTTCAGCATTTCTGTATATGCCATACTAAACGGCTGTCACTATCTTATGATGAAATTATTCTGTCCTGAACACGTCTTGTTGGATTCTATTTAGGAACATCTTCATATAAGACCTCTCTAACATTTAAGCATATGCCATACAGAATGGCTCTCACTTACTTACAGTTAAAGGACACTGTGCTAAACCCGGCTTGCTGGCGGCTGTTTGAAACCTCTTCATATAAGACTTATTAAACATTTCACTACAGGCATGACAGACTAGCTATAACACTCGTTCACTGAAAGAACACTGTGGTGAAGCCAGATTACTTCTGGCGCCTTGGGAATGTCTTCGTATAAGGCTCTTCAAACACTTCATTATGCCTACAGAATGGCTATCACTTCCATATCCAGAAAGAACGTTCTGATGAAACCAGTGGCTCTTTATGAGCATTTCATTTATGTCTTATCAAACGTTTCTCTACAGCCGCAACATGATATCCATAACATTCATTCAAGGAAACCACACTATGTTGAAAAAGCTTGCTTGTAGCTGTTCAGGAACACTCTCACCTAAGACATCAAATAGTTCTCTTGAGGCATGACAGAATACGTATAACATTCATTTTCTGAATGAACACTGTGGTGAAAACACCTTGCTTGCAGCTGTTTAGGGGAATCTTCAAATAAGTCCTATCAAACATTTCACTACGGGCATGATGGAATATCTATAACATTCACTCATTGAAAGAATGCTGTGGTGAAACCAACTTCCTTGTAGCTTTTAAGGAACATCTTCATGTAAGTCTTTTCTAGCATTTCAGTATGAGCCATAGAGAACAGCTATACTTTCTTAAAATGAACAAACATTGTACCTAACTCAGCTTTCAGGTAGACTTATAGTAACATTTTCATGTAAGATTTATTGAAAATTTCACAACATGTGCGACAGAATATCTATTACATTAATTCAATGAAAGATCACTATTGTGAAACCAGCTTGCTTGTATCTCTTTAGAAATACACTCATATAAGTCTTTTCTGACATTTCAGTGTATGCCATACAAAGTAACTATCACTTTATTACAATGAAAAGTCAGTGTGCTGATCCCAGCTTGCAGGTAGCTGTAGGAACCTTTTCATATATGATATAAAACATTTCACTACAGCTATAGGAGACTATATATATAAAGTTTATTAAATGAAAGAACACTGTGGTGTAACCAGATTGCTTGTAGCTATTTAGGAGTATCTTCATACAAGTCTTTTCAAACATTTCAGTGTATTCCATCCAGAATGGTTATCACTTCCATAAAATGAAAGAACGATGTTAAGAACCCAGCTGGAAAGTTGTCTTTTAGAAATATCTTTTTATAAGTCTTAACAAATATTGCGCTATGGTCATGACAGAATGATTTTAATATTCACTCAAGGAAAGAAGGATGAGCTGAACCCTTGTTTCCTAGTATCTGTTTAGGAAGAACTTCATAAAATACTTAAAAAATTACACTACAGACTTGAAAAATATCCATAAGATTCAGACACTAAAGGAACTCTGGTGAAACAAATGTGCTTACAGCTGTTTAGGGGCATATTCACATAAGACAGTTCAAACATTTCAGCATATGCCCTACAGATGACCTATCAATTACTAACAATGTGAGAACACTGTTCTAAGCCCAGTTTGCGGGTAGCTGTTTAGGAACATGTTCATATAAGACTTAACAAACATTTCATTGCATGTGGGACAGAATATATATAGCATTTGTTCACTGAGAGAAAACTGTGGTGAAACCATCTTACTTGCAGCCATTAAGGATCATCTTCGTATTAGTCATTATAACCATTTCAATATTTGCTGTTCTGATTGAATATGAGTTTCCAACAATGAAAGAAACACTGTGCTGAATCCAGCTTGCAAGTAAGTTTTAACTAACACTTCACTACAAGTGTCACAGAATATCTGCAATATTGTTTCACTGAAAGACCTCTGTGGTGAAAGCATCTTGAAGCTATTATTAGGAACATTTGTATTTGAGACATTTCTCACATTTCAGTATATGCCATAATGAATGGGTATCATTTTCCTACAATGAAAGAACACTGTGCTAAATAGAGCTCACAGATAGCTATCTAGGAACGTTTTTACATAAGACTTATCAAACATTTTACAATAGTCGTGACAGACTATACATAACATTCAGTCACTGAAAGAAAACTGTGGAGAAACAATCTTGCTTGTATATATTTAGAAACTTCTTCATGTTCACCATTTCAAGCATTTCCATATAAGACATACTGAATGAATATCACTTTGAGACAATGATATAACGTGCTGAAGCCAGATTGCAGGCAGCTGTTTAGGAACCTTTTCATAAGAGACTTATCATACATTTCACTACAAAGTATCTGTTACATCCATTCAGTGAAAGAACACTATTGTGAAGCCAGATTGCTGGTAGCTAATTAGGAACATCTTGATATAAGGCTTTTCTAATATTTCAGTTTATGCCAAACAGAATGACTATCATTTTCTTAAAATGAAATAACACTGTGTTGAACTCATCTTGCAGGAAGCCATTTAGGGTTTCTTCATACAAAACACCAAACATGTCACTACTGCTCTGACAGAATCTCTGTAAGATTCCTTCACTGAGGAACACACTCTGGTGAAACCAGATTGCTCATAAGTTTTTAGGAATATCTTTATATAAGGCTATTCAAACACATCATATGCTATACAGAATGATGATCACTTCCATTAAATTAAACAACATTGCGATGCAACCAGCTGGCACATGCTATTTATGAACATTTTGTGTGTGTCTTATCAAACGTTTCTCTGCAGCCACAATGTGATAATTATTGCATTCATTCAATGAAATACTGTGTTGAAAAAGCCTGCTTGTGGCTGTTTAGAAACATCTTCATGTAAGTGTTCATGCAAGCCTTATCAAACATTTCACTACAGGCATGACAGAATATCTATAACATTCAATGTCTGTAAGAAGACTGCTGTGAAACCATTTTGCTTGTAGCTACTTAGGGACATCTTCATAAAACTTATCCAGCATTTCACTACGGGTGTGATAGACTATCTATAACATCCATTCACTGAAAGAACATTGTCTGGAAAACACCTAGCAAGTAGCTCTTAAGGAACATCTTCACATATGCCATTTCAAACATTTCAGTATATGCCACAAGGAACGGCTATCACTTTCTTACAATGAAAGCGCATTGTGCTTAATCAAGCCAACAGGTAGCTGTTTAGGGATATTTTCACATAAATCATATCAAACATTTGACTACAGATGTGACAATGTCTATAACATTTGTTATCTGAAAGAAAATTATGCAAAAACCATCTTCTTTTCACTGTTTAGGAACATCTGCACATAGTACACTTCAAATACTTAAGTATATTCCACACAGAGCGACTATCATTTTCACAAAATGAAAGAACACATGCTGAATCCAGTTTATGGGTAGCTGTTTAGGAACATCATATATCAAATATTTCACCACAGATGTGACAATATCTAGAACATTCATTCACTGAAAGAACACTGTGAAGAAACCATCTTGCTTGTTAGCTGTTTAAGAATATAAATAAAAGGCTCTTCAAACATATCACTTTATGCCATACAGAATGGCTATCATCTCCATAGCCAGAAAAGAATACTGTGATGAACCCAGCTTGCAAGTAATTGTTTATTAATATTTTGCTCAAGTCTTATCAGACATTTGCCTACAGTCATGACAGGATATCTTTAATGTCTATTCAATGTAATAACACTATATTTAAAAGAATTTCCTTGTAGCTGTTTAGAAACATCTTCATGTAAGACTTATTAAACATTCCTTTGCAGGAATGACAGAATCTCTAAACATTCACTCATTGAATGAACACAGGGATGAAAGCAGTTTTCTTGTAACTGTTGAGGAACATCTTCATATAAAGCTTTTCAAGCATTTCAGTATATGGCATACAGCATGGCCATACCCTTCTTACAAGGAAAGAAGGTTGTGTTTAATAGCTTTCAGGTAGATTATTAGGAGCATTTTTATGTAAGACCTATTGAACATTTAACTACAGGCATGACAGAATATCTATTACATCCATTCAATGAAAGAACACTATGGTGAAAGTGGCTTGGTTTGACTGTTAAGGAAGATCTTCATTTAAGTCCTTTTCAGCATTTCTGTATATGCCATACTAAACGGCTGTCACTATCTTATGATGAAATTATTCTGTCCTGAACACGTCTTGTTGGATTCTATTTAGGAACATCTTCATATAAGACCTCTCTAACATTTAAGCATATGCCATACAGAATGGCTCTCACTTACTTACAGTTAAAGGACACTGTGCTAAACCCGGCTTGCTGGCGGCTGTTTGAAACCTCTTCATATAAGACTTATTAAACATTTCACTACAGGCATGACAGACTAGCTATAACACTCGTTCACTGAAAGAACACTGTGGTGAAGCCAGATTACTTCTGGCGCCTTGGGAATGTCTTCGTATAAGGCTCTTCAAACACTTCATTATGCCTACAGAATGGCTATCACTTCCATATCCAGAAAGAACGTTCTGATGAAACCAGTGGCTCTTTATGAGCATTTCATTTATGTCTTATCAAACGTTTCTCTACAGCCGCAACATGATATCCATAACATTCATTCAAGGAAACCACACTATGTTGAAAAAGCTTGCTTGTAGCTGTTCAGGAACACTCTCACCTAAGACATCAAATAGTTCTCTTGAGGCATGACAGAATACGTATAACATTCATTTTCTGAATGAACACTGTGGTGAAAACACCTTGCTTGCAGCTGTTTAGGGGAATCTTCAAATAAGTCCTATCAAACATTTCACTACGGGCATGATGGAATATCTATAACATTCACTCATTGAAAGAATGCTGTGGTGAAACCAACTTCCTTGTAGCTTTTAAGGAACATCTTCATGTAAGTCTTTTCTAGCATTTCAGTATGAGCCATAGAGAACAGCTATACTTTCTTAAAATGAACAAACATTGTACCTAACTCAGCTTTCAGGTAGACTTATAGTAACATTTTCATGTAAGATTTATTGAAAATTTCACAACATGTGCGACAGAATATCTATTACATTAATTCAATGAAAGATCACTATTGTGAAACCAGCTTGCTTGTATCTCTTTAGAAATACACTCATATAAGTCTTTTCTGACATTTCAGTGTATGCCATACAAAGTAACTATCACTTTATTACAATGAAAAGTCAGTGTGCTGATCCCAGCTTGCAGGTAGCTGTAGGAACCTTTTCATATATGATATAAAACATTTCACTACAGCTATAGGAGACTATATATATAAAGTTTATTAAATGAAAGAACACTGTGGTGTAACCAGATTGCTTGTAGCTATTTAGGAGTATCTTCATACAAGTCTTTTCAAACATTTCAGTGTATTCCATCCAGAATGGTTATCACTTCCATAAAATGAAAGAACGATGTTAAGAACCCAGCTGGAAAGTTGTCTTTTAGAAATATCTTTTTATAAGTCTTAACAAATATTGCGCTATGGTCATGACAGAATGATTTTAATATTCACTCAAGGAAAGAAGGATGAGCTGAACCCTTGTTTCCTAGTATCTGTTTAGGAAGAACTTCATAAAATACTTAAAAAATTACACTACAGACTTGAAAAATATCCATAAGATTCAGACACTAAAGGAACTCTGGTGAAACAAATGTGCTTACAGCTGTTTAGGGGCATATTCACATAAGACAGTTCAAACATTTCAGCATATGCCCTACAGATGACCTATCAATTACTAACAATGTGAGAACACTGTTCTAAGCCCAGTTTGCGGGTAGCTGTTTAGGAACATGTTCATATAAGACTTAACAAACATTTCATTGCATGTGGGACAGAATATATATAGCATTTGTTCACTGAGAGAAAACTGTGGTGAAACCATCTTACTTGCAGCCATTAAGGATCATCTTCGTATTAGTCATTATAACCATTTCAATATTTGCTGTTCTGATTGAATATGAGTTTCCAACAATGAAAGAAACACTGTGCTGAATCCAGCTTGCAAGTAAGTTTTAACTAACACTTCACTACAAGTGTCACAGAATATCTGCAATATTGTTTCACTGAAAGACCTCTGTGGTGAAAGCATCTTGAAGCTATTATTAGGAACATTTGTATTTAAGACATTTCTCACATTTCAGTATATGCCATAATGAATGGGTATCATTTTCCTACAATGAAAGAACACTGTGCTAAATAGAGCTCACAGATAGCTATCTAGGAACGTTTTTACATAAGACTTATCAAACATTTTACAATAGTCGTGACAGACTATACATCACATTCAGTCACTGAAAGAAAACTGTGGAGAAACAATCTTGCTTGTATATATTTAGAAACTTCTTCATGTTCACCATTTCAAGCATTTCCATATAAGACATACTGAATGAATATCACTTTGAGACAATGATATAACGTGCTGAAGCCAGATTGCAGGCAGCTGTTTAGGAACCTTTTCCTAAGAGACTTATCATACATTTCACTACAAAGTATCTGTTACATCCATTCAGTGAAAGAACACTATTGTGAAGCCAGATTGCTGGTAGCTAATTAGGAACATCTTGATATAAGGCTTTTCTAATATTTCAGTTTATGCCAAACAGAATGACTATCATTTTCTTAAAATGAAATAACACTGTGTTGAACTCATCTTGCAGGAAGCCATTTAGGGTTTCTTCATACAAAACACCAAACATGTCACTACTGCTCTGACAGAATCTCTGTAAGATTCCTTCACTGAGGAACACACTCTGGTGAAACCAGATTGCTCATAAGTTTTTAGGAATATCTTTATATAAGGCTATTCAAACACATCATATGCTATACAGAATGATGATCACTTCCATTAAATTAAACAACATTGCGATGCAACCAGCTGGCACATGCTATTTATGAACATTTTGTGTGTGTCTTATCAAACGTTTCTCTGCAGCCACAATGTGATAATTATTGCATTCATTCAATGAAATACTGTGTTGAAAAAGCCTGCTTGTGGCTGTTTAGAAACATCTTCATGTAAGTGTTCATGCAAGCCTTATCAAACATTTCACTACAGGCATGACAGAATATCTATAACATTCAATGTCTGTAAGAAGACTGCTGTGAAACCATTTTGCTTGTAGCTACTTAGGGACATCTTCATAAAACTTATCCAGCATTTCACTACGGGTGTGATAGACTATCTATAACATCCATTCACTGAAAGAACATTGTCTGGAAAACACCTAGCAAGTAGCTCTTAAGGAACATCTTCACATATGCCATTTCAAACATTTCAGTATATGCCACAAGGAACGGCTATCACTTTCTTACAATGAAAGCGCATTGTGCTTAATCAAGCCAACAGGTAGCTGTTTAGGGATATTTTCACATAAATCATATCAAACATTTGACTACAGATGTGACAATGTCTATAACATTTGTTATCTGAAAGAAAATTATGCAAAAACCATCTTCTTTTCACTGTTTAGGAACATCTGCACATAGTACACTTCAAATACTTAAGTATATTCCACACAGAGCGACTATCATTTTCACAAAATGAAAGAACACATGCTGAATCCAGTTTATGGGTAGCTGTTTAGGAACATCATATATCAAATATTTCACCACAGATGTGACAATATCTAGAACATTCATTCACTGAAAGAACACTGTGAAGAAACCATCTTGCTTGTTAGCTGTTTAAGAATATAAATAAAAGGCTCTTCAAACATATCACTTTATGCCATACAGAATGGCTATCATCTCCATAGCCAGAAAAGAATACTGTGATGAACCCAGCTTGCAAGTAATTGTTTATTAATATTTTGCTCAAGTCTTATCAGACATTTGCCTACAGTCATGACAGGATATCTTTAATGTCTATTCAATGTAATAACACTATATTTAAAAGAATTTCCTTGTAGCTGTTTAGAAACATCTTCATGTAAGACTTATTAAACATTCCTTTGCAGGAATGACAGAATCTCTAAACATTCACTCATTGAATGAACACAGGGATGAAAGCAGTTTTCTTGTAACTGTTGAGGAACATCTTCATATAAAGCTTTTCAAGCATTTCAGTATATGGCATACAGCATGGCCATACCCTTCTTACAAGGAAAGAAGGTTGTGTTTAATAGCTTTCAGGTAGATTATTAGGAGCATTTTTATGTAAGACCTATTGAACATTTAACTACAGGCATGACAGAATATCTATTACATCCATTCAATGAAAGAACACTATGGTGAAAGTGGCTTGGTTTGACTGTTAAGGAAGATCTTCATTTAAGTCCTTTTCAGCATTTCTGTATATGCCATACTAAACGGCTGTCACTATCTTATGATGAAATTATTCTGTCCTGAACACGTCTTGTTGGATTCTATTTAGGAACATCTTCATATAAGACCTCTCTAACATTTAAGCATATGCCATACAGAATGGCTCTCACTTACTTACAGTTAAAGGACACTGTGCTAAACCCGGCTTGCTGGCGGCTGTTTGAAACCTCTTCATATAAGACTTATTAAACATTTCACTACAGGCATGACAGACTAGCTATAACACTCGTTCACTGAAAGAACACTGTGGTGAAGCCAGATTACTTCTGGCGCCTTGGGAATGTCTTCGTATAAGGCTCTTCAAACACTTCATTATGCCTACAGAATGGCTATCACTTCCATATCCAGAAAGAACGTTCTGATGAAACCAGTGGCTCTTTATGAGCATTTCATTTATGTCTTATCAAACGTTTCTCTACAGCCGCAACATGATATCCATAACATTCATTCAAGGAAACCACACTATGTTGAAAAAGCTTGCTTGTAGCTGTTCAGGAACACTCTCACCTAAGACATCAAATAGTTCTCTTGAGGCATGACAGAATACGTATAACATTCATTTTCTGAATGAACACTGTGGTGAAAACACCTTGCTTGCAGCTGTTTAGGGGAATCTTCAAATAAGTCCTATCAAACATTTCACTACGGGCATGATGGAATATCTATAACATTCACTCATTGAAAGAATGCTGTGGTGAAACCAACTTCCTTGTAGCT
Organism: Equus asinus; assembly: GCF_041296235.1. Lineage (NCBI taxonomy): Eukaryota > Metazoa > Chordata > Mammalia > Perissodactyla > Equidae > Equus > Equus asinus. Next base: position 8,503,409 of record NC_091818.1, read on the forward strand.
TTTAAGGAACATCTTCATGTAAGTCTTTTCTAGCATTTCAGTATGAGCCATAGAGAACAGCTATACTTTCTTAAAATGAACAAACATTGTACCTAACTCAGCTTTCAGGTAGACTTATAGTAACATTTTCATGTAAGATTTATTGAAAATTTCACATGTGCGACAGAATATCTATTACATTAATTCAATGAAAGATCACTATTGTGAAACCAGCTTGCTTGTATCTCTTTAGAAATACACTCATATAAGTCTTTTCTGACATTTCAGTGTATGCCATACAAAGTAACTATCACTTTATTACAATGAAAAGTCAGTGTGCTGATCCCAGCTTGCAGGTAGCTGTAGGAACCTTTTCATATATGATATAAAACATTTCACTACAGCTATAGGAGACTATATATATAAAGTTTATTAAATGAAGGAACACTGTGGTGTAACCAGATTGCTTGTAGCTATTTAGGAGTATCTTCATACAAGTCTTTTCAAACATTTCAGTGTATTCCATCCAGAATGGTTATCACTTCCATAAAATGAAAGAACGATGTTAAGAACCCAGCTGGAAAGTTGTCTTTTAGAAATATCTTTTTATAAGTCTTAACAAATATTGCGCTATGGTCATGACAGAATGATTTTAATATTCACTCAAGGAAAGAAGGATGAGCTGAACCCTTGTTTCCTAGTATCTGTTTAGGAAGAACTTCATAAAATACTTAAAAAATTACACTACAGACTTGAAAAATATCCATAAGATTCAGACACTAAAGGAACTCTGGTGAAACAAATGTGCTTACAGCTGTTTAGGGGCATATTCACATAAGACAGTTCAAACATTTCAGCATATGCCCTACAGATGACCTATCAATTACTAACAATGTGAGAACACTGTTCTAAGCCCAGTTTGCGGGTAGCTGTTTAGGAACATGTTCATATAAGACTTAACAAACATTTCATTGCATGTGGGACAGAATATATATAGCATTTGTTCACTGAGAGAAAACTGTGGTGAAACCATCTTACTTGCAGCCATTAAGGATCATCTTCGTATTAGTCATTATAACCATTTCAATATTTGCTGTTCTGATTGAATATGAGTTTCCAACAATGAAAGAAACACTGTGCTGAATCCAGCTTGCAAGTAAGTTTTAACTAACACTTCACTACAAGTGTCACAGAATATCTGCAATATTGTTTCACTGAAAGACCTCTGTGGTGAAAGCATCTTGAAGCTATTATTAGGAACATTTTTATTTGAGACATTTCTCACATTTCAGTATATGCCATAATGAATGGGTATCATTTTCCTACAATGAAAGAACACTGTGCTAAATAGAGCTCACAGATAGCTATCTAGGAACGTTTTTACATAAGACTTATCAAACATTTTACAATAGTCGTGACAGACTATACATAACATTCAGTCACTGAAAGAAAACTGTGGAGAAACAATCTTGCTTGTATATATTTAGAAACTTCTTCATGTTCACCATTTCAAGCATTTCCATATAAGACATACTGAATGAATATCACTTTGAGACAATGATATAACGTGCTGAAGCCAGATTGCAGGCAGCTGTTTAGGAACCTTTTCATAAGAGACTTATCATACATTTCACTACAAAGTATCTGTTACATCCATTCAGTGAAAGAACACTATTGTGAAGCCAGATTGCTGGTAGCTAATTAGGAACATCTTGATATAAGGCTTTTCTAATATTTCAGTTTATGCCAAACAGAATGACTATCATTTTCTTAAAATGAAATAACACTGTGTTGAACTCATCTTGCAGGAAGCCATTTAGGGTTTCTTCATACAAAACACCAAACATGTCACTACTGCTCTGACAGAATCTCTGTAAGATTCCTTCACTGAGGAACACACTCTGGTGAAACCAGATTGCTCATAAGTTTTTAGGAATATCTTTATATAAGGCTATTCAAACACATCATATGCTATACAGAATGATGATCACTTCCATTAAATTAAACAACATTGCGATGCAACCAGCTGGCACATGCTATTTATGAACATTTTGTGTGTGTCTTATCAAACGTTTCTCTGCAGCCACAATGTGATAATTATTGCATTCATTCAATGAAATACTGTGTTGAAAAAGCCTGCTTGTGGCTGTTTAGAAACATCTTCATGTAAGTGTTCATGCAAGCCTTATCAAACATTTCACTACAGGCATGACAGAATATCTATAACATTCAATGTCTGTAAGAAGACTGCTGTGAAACCATTTTGCTTGTAGCTACTTAGGGACATCTTCATAAAACTTATCCAGCATTTCACTACGGGTGTGATAGACTATCTATAACATCCATTCACTGAAAGAACATTGTCTGGAAAACACCTAGCAAGTAGCTCTTAAGGAACATCTTCACATATGCCATTTCAAACATTTCAGTATATGCCACAAGGAACGGCTATCACTTTCTTACAATGAAAGCGCATTGTGCTTAATCAAGCCAACAGGTAGCTGTTTAGGGATATTTTCACATAAATCATATCAAACATTTGACTACAGATGTGACAATGTCTATAACATTTGTTATCTGAAAGAAAATTATGCAAAAACCATCTTCTTTTCACTGTTTAGGAACATCTGCACATAGTACACTTCAAATACTTAAGTATATTCCACACAGAGCGACTATCATTTTCACAAAATGAAAGAACACATGCTGAATCCAGTTTATGGGTAGCTGTTTAGGAACATCATATATCAAATATTTCACCACAGATGTGACAATATCTAGAACATTCATTCACTGAAAGAACACTGTGAAGAAACCATCTTGCTTGTTAGCTGTTTAAGAATATAAATAAAAGGCTCTTCAAACATATCACTTTATGCCATACAGAATGGCTATCATCTCCATAGCCAGAAAAGAATACTGTGATGAACCCAGCTTGCAAGTAATTGTTTATTAATATTTTGCTCAAGTCTTATCAGACATTTGCCTACAGTCATGACAGGATATCTTTAATGTCTATTCAATGTAATAACACTATATTTAAAAGAATTTCCTTGTAGCTGTTTAGAAACATCTTCATGTAAGACTTATTAAACATTCCTTTGCAGGAATGACAGAATCTCTAAACATTCACTCATTGAATGAACACAGGGATGAAAGCAGTTTTCTTGTAACTGTTGAGGAACATCTTCATATAAAGCTTTTCAAGCATTTCAGTATATGGCATACAGCATGGCCATACCCTTCTTACAAGGAAAGAAGGTTGTGTTTAATAGCTTTCAGGTAGATTATTAGGAGCATTTTTATGTAAGACCTATTGAACATTTAACTACAGGCATGACAGAATATCTATTACATCCATTCAATGAAAGAACACTATGGTGAAAGTGGCTTGGTTTGACTGTTAAGGAAGATCTTCATTTAAGTCCTTTTCAGCATTTCTGTATATGCCATACTAAACGGCTGTCACTATCTTATGATGAAATTATTCTGTCCTGAACACGTCTTGTTGGATTCTATTTAGGAACATCTTCATATAAGACCTCTCTAACATTTAAGCATATGCCATACAGAAGGGCTCTCACTTACTTACAGTTAAAGGACACTGTGCTAAACCCGGCTTGCTGGCGGCTGTTTGAAACCTCTTCATATAAGACTTATTAAACATTTCACTACAGGCATGACAGACTAGCTATAACACTCGTTCACTGAAAGAACACTGTGGTGAAGCCAGATTACTTCTGGCGCCTTGGGAATGTCTTCGTATAAGGCTCTTCAAACACTTCATTATGCCTACAGAATGGCTATCACTTCCATATCCAGAAAGAACGTTCTGATGAAACCAGTGGCTCTTTATGAGCATTTCATTTATGTCTTATCAAACGTTTCTCTACAGCCGCAACATGATATCCATAACATTCATTCAAGGAAACCACACTATGTTGAAAAAGCTTGCTTGTAGCTGTTCAGGAACACTCTCACCTAAGACATCAAATAGTTCTCTTGAGGCATGACAGAATACGTATAACATTCATTTTCTGAATGAACACTGTGGTGAAAACACCTTGCTTGCAGCTGTTTAGGGGAATCTTCAAATAAGTCCTATCAAACATTTCACTACGGGCATGATGGAATATCTATAACATTCACTCATTGAAAGAATGCTGTGGTGAAACCAACTTCCTTGTAGCTTTTAAGGAACATCTTCATGTAAGTCTTTTCTAGCATTTCAGTATGAGCCATAGAGAACAGCTATACTTTCTTAAAATGAACAAACATTGTACCTAACTCAGCTTTCAGGTAGACTTATAGTAACATTTTCATGTAAGATTTATTGAAAATTTCACAACATGTGCGACAGAATATCTATTACATTAATTCAATGAAAGATCACTATTGTGAAACCAGCTTGCTTGTATCTCTTTAGAAATACACTCATATAAGTCTTTTCTGACATTTCAGTGTATGCCATACAAAGTAACTATCACTTTATTACAATGAAAAGTCAGTGTGCTGATCCCAGCTTGCAGGTAGCTGTAGGAACCTTTTCATATATGATATAAAACATTTCACTACAGCTATAGGAGACTATATATATAAAGTTTATTAAATGAAAGAACACTGTGGTGTAACCAGATTGCTTGTAGCTATTTAGGAGTATCTTCATACAAGTCTTTTCAAACATTTCAGTGTATTCCATCCAGAATGGTTATCACTTCCATAAAATGAAAGAACGATGTTAAGAACCCAGCTGGAAAGTTGTCTTTTAGAAATATCTTTTTATAAGTCTTAACAAATATTGCGCTATGGTCATGACAGAATGATTTTAATATTCACTCAAGGAAAGAAGGATGAGCTGAACCCTTGTTTCCTAGTATCTGTTTAGGAAGAACTTCATAAAATACTTAAAAAATTACACTACAGACTTGAAAAATATCCATAAGATTCAGACACTAAAGGAACTCTGGTGAAACAAATGTGCTTACAGCTGTTTAGGGGCATATTCACATAAGACAGTTCAAACATTTCAGCATATGCCCTACAGATGACCTATCAATTACTAACAATGTGAGAACACTGTTCTAAGCCCAGTTTGCGGGTAGCTGTTTAGGAACATGTTCATATAAGACTTAACAAACATTTCATTGCATGTGGGACAGAATATATATAGCATTTGTTCACTGAGAGAAAACTGTGGTGAAACCATCTTACTTGCAGCCATTAAGGATCATCTTCGTATTAGTCATTATAACCATTTCAATATTTGCTGTTCTGATTGAATATGAGTTTCCAACAATGAAAGAAACACTGTGCTGAATCCAGCTTGCAAGTAAGTTTTAACTAACACTTCACTACAAGTGTCACAGAATATCTGCAATATTGTTTCACTGAAAGACCTCTGTGGTGAAAGCATCTTGAAGCTATTATTAGGAACATTTTTATTTGAGACATTTCTCACATTTCAGTATATGCCATAATGAATGGGTATCATTTTCCTACAATGAAAGAACACTGTGCTAAATAGAGCTCACAGATAGCTATCTAGGAACGTTTTTACATAAGACTTATCAAACATTTTACAATAGTCGTGACAGACTATACATAACATTCAGTCACTGAAAGAAAACTGTGGAGAAACAATCTTGCTTGTATATATTTAGAAACTTCTTCATGTTCACCATTTCAAGCATTTCCATATAAGACATACTGAATGAATATCACTTTGAGACAATGATATAACGTGCTGAAGCCAGATTGCAGGCAGCTGTTTAGGAACCTTTTCCTAAGAGACTTATCATACATTTCACTACAAAGTATCTGTTACATCCATTCAGTGAAAGAACACTATTGTGAAGCCAGATTGCTGGTAGCTAATTAGGAACATCTTGATATAAGGCTTTTCTAATATTTCAGTTTATGCCAAACAGAATGACTATCATTTTCTTAAAATGAAATAACACTGTGTTGAACTCATCTTGCAGGAAGCCATTTAGGGTTTCTTCATACAAAACACCAAACATGTCACTACTGCTCTGACAGAATCTCTGTAAGATTCCTTCACTGAGGAACACACTCTGGTGAAACCAGATTGCTCATAAGTTTTTAGGAATATCTTTATATAAGGCTATTCAAACACATCATATGCTATACAGAATGATGATCACTTCCATTAAATTAAACAACATTGCGATGCAACCAGCTGGCACATGCTATTTATGAACATTTTGTGTGTGTCTTATCAAACGTTTCTCTGCAGCCACAATGTGATAATTATTGCATTCATTCAATGAAATACTGTGTTGAAAAAGCCTGCTTGTGGCTGTTTAGAAACATCTTCATGTAAGTGTTCATGCAAGCCTTATCAAACATTTCACTACAGGCATGACAGAATATCTATAACATTCAATGTCTGTAAGAAGACTGCTGTGAAACCATTTTGCTTGTAGCTACTTAGGGACATCTTCATAAAACTTATCCAGCATTTCACTACGGGTGTGATAGACTATCTATAACATCCATTCACTGAAAGAACATTGTCTGGAAAACACCTAGCAAGTAGCTCTTAAGGAACATCTTCACATATGCCATTTCAAACATTTCAGTATATGCCACAAGGAACGGCTATCACTTTCTTACAATGAAAGCGCATTGTGCTTAATCAAGCCAACAGGTAGCTGTTTAGGGATATTTTCACATAAATCATATCAAACATTTGACTACAGATGTGACAATGTCTATAACATTTGTTATCTGAAAGAAAATTATGCAAAAACCATCTTCTTTTCACTGTTTAGGAACATCTGCACATAGTACACTTCAAATACTTAAGTATATTCCACACAGAGCGACTATCATTTTCACAAAATGAAAGAACACATGCTGAATCCAGTTTATGGGTAGCTGTTTAGGAACATCATATATCAAATATTTCACCACAGATGTGACAATATCTAGAACATTCATTCACTGAAAGAACACTGTGAAGAAACCATCTTGCTTGTTAGCTGTTTAAGAATATAAATAAAAGGCTCTTCAAACATATCACTTTATGCCATACAGAATGGCTATCATCTCCATAGCCAGAAAAGAATACTGTGATGAACCCAGCTTGCAAGTAATTGTTTATTAATATTTTGCTCAAGTCTTATCAGACATTTGCCTACAGTCATGACAGGATATCTTTAATGTCTATTCAATGTAATAACACTATATTTAAAAGAATTTCCTTGTAGCTGTTTAGAAACATCTTCATGTAAGACTTATTAAACATTCCTTTGCAGGAATGACAGAATCTCTAAACATTCACTCATTGAATGAACACAGGGATGAAAGCAGTTTTCTTGTAACTGTTGAGGAACATCTTCATATAAAGCTTTTCAAGCATTTCAGTATATGGCATACAGCATGGCCATACCCTTCTTACAAGGAAAGAAGGTTGTGTTTAATAGCTTTCAGGTAGATTATTAGGAGCATTTTTATGTAAGACCTATTGAACATTTAACTACAGGCATGACAGAATATCTATTACATCCATTCAATGAAAGAACACTATGGTGAAAGTGGCTTGGTTTGACTGTTAAGGAAGATCTTCATTTAAGTCCTTTTCAGCATTTCTGTATATGCCATACTAAACGGCTGTCACTATCTTATGATGAAATTATTCTGTCCTGAACACGTCTTGTTGGATTCTATTTAGGAACATCTTCATATAAGACCTCTCTAACATTTAAGCATATGCCATACAGAATGGCTCTCACTTACTTACAGTTAAAGGACACTGTGCTAAACCCGGCTTGCTGGCGGCTGTTTGAAACCTCTTCATATAAGACTTATTAAACATTTCACTACAGGCATGACAGACTAGCTATAACACTCGTTCACTGAAAGAACACTGTGGTGAAGCCAGATTACTTCTGGCGCCTTGGGAATGTCTTCGTATAAGGCTCTTCAAACACTTCATTATGCCTACAGAATGGCTATCACTTCCATATCCAGAAAGAACGTTCTGATGAAACCAGTGGCTCTTTATGAGCATTTCATTTATGTCTTATCAAACGTTTCTCTACAGCCGCAACATGATATCCATAACATTCATTCAAGGAAACCACACTATGTTGAAAAAGCTTGCTTGTAGCTGTTCAGGAACACTCTCACCTAAGACATCAAATAGTTCTCTTGAGGCATGACAGAATACGTATAACATTCATTTTCTGAATGAACACTGTGGTGAAAACACCTTGCTTGCAGCTGTTTAGGGGAATCTTCAAATAAGTCCTATCAAACATTTCACTACGGGCATGATGGAATATCTATAACATTCACTCATTGAAAGAATGCTGTGGTGAAACCAACTTCCTTGTAGCTTTTAAGGAACATCTTCATGTAAGTCTTTTCTAGCATTTCAGTATGAGCCATAGAGAACAGCTATACTTTCTTAAAATGAACAAACATTGTACCTAACTCAGCTTTCAGGTAGACTTATAGTAACATTTTCATGTAAGATTTATTGAAAATTTCACAACATGTGCGACAGAATATCTATTACATTAATTCAATGAAAGATCACTATTGTGAAACCAGCTTGCTTGTATCTCTTTAGAAATACACTCATATAAGTCTTTTCTGACATTTCAGTGTATGCCATACAAAGTAACTATCACTTTATTACAATGAAAAGTCAGTGTGCTGATCCCAGCTTGCAGGTAGCTGTAGGAACCTTTTCATATATGATATAAAACATTTCACTACAGCTATAGGAGACTATATATATAAAGTTTATTAAATGAAAGAACACTGTGGTGTAACCAGATTGCTTGTAGCTATTTAGGAGTATCTTCATACAAGTCTTTTCAAACATTTCAGTGTATTCCATCCAGAATGGTTATCACTTCCATAAAATGAAAGAACGATGTTAAGAACCCAGCTGGAAAGTTGTCTTTTAGAAATATCTTTTTATAAGTCTTAACAAATATTGCGCTATGGTCATGACAGAATGATTTTAATATTCACTCAAGGAAAGAAGGATGAGCTGAACCCTTGTTTCCTAGTATCTGTTTAGGAAGAACTTCATAAAATACTTAAAAAATTACACTACAGACTTGAAAAATATCCATAAGATTCAGACACTAAAGGAACTCTGGTGAAACAAATGTGCTTACAGCTGTTTAGGGGCATATTCACATAAGACAGTTCAAACATTTCAGCATATGCCCTACAGATGACCTATCAATTACTAACAATGTGAGAACACTGTTCTAAGCCCAGTTTGCGGGTAGCTGTTTAGGAACATGTTCATATAAGACTTAACAAACATTTCATTGCATGTGGGACAGAATATATATAGCATTTGTTCACTGAGAGAAAACTGTGGTGAAACCATCTTACTTGCAGCCATTAAGGATCATCTTCGTATTAGTCATTATAACCATTTCAATATTTGCTGTTCTGATTGAATATGAGTTTCCAACAATGAAAGAAACACTGTGCTGAATCCAGCTTGCAAGTAAGTTTTAACTAACACTTCACTACAAGTGTCACAGAATATCTGCAATATTGTTTCACTGAAAGACCTCTGTGGTGAAAGCATCTTGAAGCTATTATTAGGAACATTTGTATTTGAGACATTTCTCACATTTCAGTATATGCCATAATGAATGGGTATCATTTTCCTACAATGAAAGAACACTGTGCTAAATAGAGCTCACAGATAGCTATCTAGGAACGTTTTTACATAAGACTTATCAAACATTTTACAATAGTCGTGACAGACTATACATAACATTCAGTCACTGAAAGAAAACTGTGGAGAAACAATCTTGCTTGTATATATTTAGAAACTTCTTCATGTTCACCATTTCAAGCATTTCCATATAAGACATACTGAATGAATATCACTTTGAGACAATGATATAACGTGCTGAAGCCAGATTGCAGGCAGCTGTTTAGGAACCTTTTCCTAAGAGACTTATCATACATTTCACTACAAAGTATCTGTTACATCCATTCAGTGAAAGAACACTATTGTGAAGCCAGATTGCTGGTAGCTAATTAGGAACATCTTGATATAAGGCTTTTCTAATATTTCAGTTTATGCCAAACAGAATGACTATCATTTTCTTAAAATGAAATAACACTGTGTTGAACTCATCTTGCAGGAAGCCATTTAGGGTTTCTTCATACAAAACACCAAACATGTCACTACTGCTCTGACAGAATCTCTGTAAGATTCCTTCACTGAGGAACACACTCTGGTGAAACCAGATTGCTCATAAGTTTTTAGGAATATCTTTATATAAGGCTATTCAAACACATCATATGCTATACAGAATGATGATCACTTCCATTAAATTAAACAACATTGCGATGCAACCAGCTGGCACATGCTATTTATGAACATTTTGTGTGTGTCTTATCAAACGTTTCTCTGCAGCCACAATGTGATAATTATTGCATTCATTCAATGAAATACTGTGTTGAAAAAGCCTGCTTGTGGCTGTTTAGAAACATCTTCATGTAAGTGTTCATGCAAGCCTTATCAAACATTTCACTACAGGCATGACAGAATATCTATAACATTCAATGTCTGTAAGAAGACTGCTGTGAAACCATTTTGCTTGTAGCTACTTAGGGACATCTTCATAAAACTTATCCAGCATTTCACTACGGGTGTGATAGACTATCTATAACATCCATTCACTGAAAGAACATTGTCTGGAAAACACCTAGCAAGTAGCTCTTAAGGAACATCTTCACATATGCCATTTCAAACATTTCAGTATATGCCACAAGGAACGGCTATCACTTTCTTACAATGAAAGCGCATTGTGCTTAATCAAGCCAACAGGTAGCTGTTTAGGGATATTTTCACATAAATCATATCAAACATTTGACTACAGATGTGACAATGTCTATAACATTTGTTATCTGAAAGAAAATTATGCAAAAACCATCTTCTTTTCACTGTTTAGGAACATCTGCACATAGTACACTTCAAATACTTAAGTATATTCCACACAGAGCGACTATCATTTTCACAAAATGAAAGAACACATGCTGAATCCAGTTTATGGGTAGCTGTTTAGGAACATCATATATCAAATATTTCACCACAGATGTGACAATATCTAGAACATTCATTCACTGAAAGAACACTGTGAAGAAACCATCTTGCTTGTTAGCTGTTTAAGAATATAAATAAAAGGCTCTTCAAACATATCACTTTATGCCATACAGAATGGCTATCATCTCCATAGCCAGAAAAGAATACTGTGATGAACCCAGCTTGCAAGTAATTGTTTATTAATATTTTGCTCAAGTCTTATCAGACATTTGCCTACAGTCATGACAGGATATCTTTAATGTCTATTCAATGTAATAACACTATATTTAAAAGAATTTCCTTGTAGCTGTTTAGAAACATCTTCATGTAAGACTTATTAAACATTCCTTTGCAGGAATGACAGAATCTCTAAACATTCACTCATTGAATGAACACAGGGATGAAAGCAGTTTTCTTGTAACTGTTGAGGAACATCTTCATATAAAGCTTTTCAAGCATTTCAGTATATGGCATACAGCATGGCCATACCCTTCTTACAAGGAAAGAAGGTTGTGTTTAATAGCTTTCAGGTAGATTATTAGGAGCATTTTTATGTAAGACCTATTGAACATTTAACTACAGGCATGACAGAATATCTATTACATCCATTCAATGAAAGAACACTATGGTGAAAGTGGCTTGGTTTGACTGTTAAGGAAGATCTTCATTTAAGTCCTTTTCAGCATTTCTGTATATGCCATACTAAACGGCTGTCACTATCTTATGATGAAATTATTCTGTCCTGAACACGTCTTGTTGGATTCTATTTAGGAACATCTTCATATAAGACCTCTCTAACATTTAAGCATATGCCATACAGAATGGCTCTCACTTACTTACAGTTAAAGGACACTGTGCTAAACCCGGCTTGCTGGCGGCTGTTTGAAACCTCTTCATATAAGACTTATTAAACATTTCACTACAGGCATGACAGACTAGCTATAACACTCGTTCACTGAAAGAACACTGTGGTGAAGCCAGATTACTTCTGGCGCCTTGGGAATGTCTTCGTATAAGGCTCTTCAAACACTTCATTATGCCTACAGAATGGCTATCACTTCCATATCCAGAAAGAACGTTCTGATGAAACCAGTGGCTCTTTATGAGCATTTCATTTATGTCTTATCAAACGTTTCTCTACAGCCGCAACATGATATCCATAACATTCATTCAAGGAAACCACACTATGTTGAAAAAGCTTGCTTGTAGCTGTTCAGGAACACTCTCACCTAAGACATCAAATAGTTCTCTTGAGGCATGACAGAATACGTATAACATTCATTTTCTGAATGAACACTGTGGTGAAAACACCTTGCTTGCAGCTGTTTAGGGGAATCTTCAAATAAGTCCTATCAAACATTTCACTACGGGCATGATGGAATATCTATAACATTCACTCATTGAAAGAATGCTGTGGTGAAACCAACTTCCTTGTAGCTTTTAAGGAACATCTTCATGTAAGTCTTTTCTAGCATTTCAGTATGAGCCATAGAGAACAGCTATACTTTCTTAAAATGAACAAACATTGTACCTAACTCAGCTTTCAGGTAGACTTATAGTAACATTTTCATGTAAGATTTATTGAAAATTTCACAACATGTGCGACAGAATATCTATTACATTAATTCAATGAAAGATCACTATTGTGAAACCAGCTTGCTTGTATCTCTTTAGAAATACACTCATATAAGTCTTTTCTGACATTTCAGTGTATGCCATACAAAGTAACTATCACTTTATTACAATGAAAAGTCAGTGTGCTGATCCCAGCTTGCAGGTAGCTGTAGGAACCTTTTCATATATGATATAAAACATTTCACTACAGCTATAGGAGACTATATATATAAAGTTTATTAAATGAAAGAACACTGTGGTGTAACCAGATTGCTTGTAGCTATTTAGGAGTATCTTCATACAAGTCTTTTCAAACATTTCAGTGTATTCCATCCAGAATGGTTATCACTTCCATAAAATGAAAGAACGATGTTAAGAACCCAGCTGGAAAGTTGTCTTTTAGAAATATCTTTTTATAAGTCTTAACAAATATTGCGCTATGGTCATGACAGAATGATTTTAATATTCACTCAAGGAAAGAAGGATGAGCTGAACCCTTGTTTCCTAGTATCTGTTTAGGAAGAACTTCATAAAATACTTAAAAAATTACACTACAGACTTGAAAAATATCCATAAGATTCAGACACTAAAGGAACTCTGGTGAAACAAATGTGCTTACAGCTGTTTAGGGGCATATTCACATAAGACAGTTCAAACATTTCAGCATATGCCCTACAGATGACCTATCAATTACTAACAATGTGAGAACACTGTTCTAAGCCCAGTTTGCGGGTAGCTGTTTAGGAACATGTTCATATAAGACTTAACAAACATTTCATTGCATGTGGGACAGAATATATATAGCATTTGTTCACTGAGAGAAAACTGTGGTGAAACCATCTTACTTGCAGCCATTAAGGATCATCTTCGTATTAGTCATTATAACCATTTCAATATTTGCTGTTCTGATTGAATATGAGTTTCCAACAATGAAAGAAACACTGTGCTGAATCCAGCTTGCAAGTAAGTTTTAACTAACACTTCACTACAAGTGTCACAGAATATCTGCAATATTGTTTCACTGAAAGACCTCTGTGGTGAAAGCATCTTGAAGCTATTATTAGGAACATTTGTATTTAAGACATTTCTCACATTTCAGTATATGCCATAATGAATGGGTATCATTTTCCTACAATGAAAGAACACTGTGCTAAATAGAGCTCACAGATAGCTATCTAGGAACGTTTTTACATAAGACTTATCAAACATTTTACAATAGTCGTGACAGACTATACATAACATTCAGTCACTGAAAGAAAACTGTGGAGAAACAATCTTGCTTGTATATATTTAGAAACTTCTTCATGTTCACCATTTCAAGCATTTCCATATAAGACATACTGAATGAATATCACTTTGAGACAATGATATAACGTGCTGAAGCCAGATTGCAGGCAGCTGTTTAGGAACCTTTTCCTAAGAGACTTATCATACATTTCACTACAAAGTATCTGTTACATCCATTCAGTGAAAGAACACTATTGTGAAGCCAGATTGCTGGTAGCTAATTAGGAACATCTTGATATAAGGCTTTTCTAATATTTCAGTTTATGCCAAACAGAATGACTATCATTTTCTTAAAATGAAATAACACTGTGTTGAACTCATCTTGCAGGAAGCCATTTAGGGTTTCTTCATACAAAACACCAAACATGTCACTACTGCTCTGACAGAATCTCTGTAAGATTCCTTCACTGAGGAACACACTCTGGTGAAACCAGATTGCTCATAAGTTTTTAGGAATATCTTTATATAAGGCTATTCAAACACATCATATGCTATACAGAATGATGATCACTTCCATTAAATTAAACAACATTGCGATGCAACCAGCTGGCACATGCTATTTATGAACATTTTGTGTGTGTCTTATCAAACGTTTCTCTGCAGCCACAATGTGATAATTATTGCATTCATTCAATGAAATACTGTGTTGAAAAAGCCTGCTTGTGGCTGTTTAGAAACATCTTCATGTAAGTGTTCATGCAAGCCTTATCAAACATTTCACTACAGGCATGACAGAATATCTATAACATTCAATGTCTGTAAGAAGACTGCTGTGAAACCATTTTGCTTGTAGCTACTTAGGGACATCTTCATAAAACTTATCCAGCATTTCACTACGGGTGTGATAGACTATCTATAACATCCATTCACTGAAAGAACATTGTCTGGAAAACACCTAGCAAGTAGCTCTTAAGGAACATCTTCACATATGCCATTTCAAACATTTCAGTATATGCCACACGGAACGGCTATCACTTTCTTACAATGAAAGCGCATCGTGCTTAATCAAGCCAACAGGTAGCTGTTTAGGGATATTTTCACATAAATCATATCAAACATTTGACTACAGATGTGACAATGTCTATAACATTTGTTATCTGAAAGAAAATTATGCAAAAACCATCTTCTTTTCACTGTTTAGGAACATCTGCACATAGTACACTTCAAATACTTAAGTATATTCCACACAGAGCGACTATCATTTTCACAAAATGAAAGAACACATGCTGAATCCAGTTTATGGGTAGCTGTTTAGGAACATCATATATCAAATATTTCACCACAGATGTGACAATATCTAGAACATTCATTCACTGAAAGAACACTGTGAAGAAACCATCTTGCTTGTTAGCTGTTTAAGAATATAAATAAAAGGCTCTTCAAACATATCACTTTATGCCATACAGAATGGCTATCATCTCCATAGCCAGAAAAGAATACTGTGATGAACCCAGCTTGCAAGTAATTGTTTATTAATATTTTGCTCAAGTCTTATCAGACATTTGCCTACAGTCATGACAGGATATCTTTAATGTCTATTCAATGTAATAACACTATATTTAAAAGAATTTCCTTGTAGCTGTTTAGAAACATCTTCATGTAAGACTTATTAAACATTCCTTTGCAGGAATGACAGAATCTCTAAACATTCACTCATTGAATGAACACAGGGATGAAAGCAGTTTTCTTGTAACTGTTGAGGAACATCTTCATATAAAGCTTTTCAAGCATTTCAGTATATGGCATACAGCATGGCCATACCCTTCTTACAAGGAAAGAAGGTTGTGTTTAATAGCTTTCAGGTAGATTATTAGGAGCATTTTTATGTAAGACCTATTGAACATTTAACTACAGGCATGACAGAATATCTATTACATCCATTCAATGAAAGAACACTATGGTGAAAGTGGCTTGGTTTGACTGTTAAGGAAGATCTTCATTTAAGTCCTTTTCAGCATTTCTGTATATGCCATACTAAACGGCTGTCACTATCTTATGATGAAATTATTCTGTCCTGAACACGTCTTGTTGGATTCTATTTAGGAACATCTTCATATAAGACCTCTCTAACATTTAAGCATATGCCATACAGAATGGCTCTCACTTACTTACAGTTAAAGGACACTGTGCTAAACCCGGCTTGCTGGCGGCTGTTTGAAACCTCTTCATATAAGACTTATTAAACATTTCACTACAGGCATGACAGACTAGCTATAACACTCGTTCACTGAAAGAACACTGTGGTGAAGCCAGATTACTTCTGGCGCCTTGGGAATGTCTTCGTATAAGGCTCTTCAAACACTTCATTATGCCTACAGAATGGCTATCACTTCCATATCCAGAAAGAACGTTCTGATGAAACCAGTGGCTCTTTATGAGCATTTCATTTATGTCTTATCAAACGTTTCTCTACAGCCGCAACATGATATCCATAACATTCATTCAAGGAAACCACACTATGTTGAAAAAGCTTGCTTGTAGCTGTTCAGGAACACTCTCACCTAAGACATCAAATAGTTCTCTTGAGGCATGACAGAATACGTATAACATTCATTTTCTGAATGAACACTGTGGTGAAAACACCTTGCTTGCAGCTGTTTAGGGGAATCTTCAAATAAGTCCTATCAAACATTTCACTACGGGCATGATGGAATATCTATAACATTCACTCATTGAAAGAATGCTGTGGTGAAACCAACTTCCTTGTAGCTTTTAAGGAACATCTTCATGTAAGTCTTTTCTAGCATTTCAGTATGAGCCATAGAGAACAGCTATACTTTCTTAAAATGAACAAACATTGTACCTAACTCAGCTTTCAGGTAGACTTATAGTAACATTTTCATGTAAGATTTATTGAAAATTTCACAACATGTGCGACAGAATATCTATTACATTAATTCAATGAAAGATCACTATTGTGAAACCAGCTTGCTTGTATCTCTTTAGAAATACACTCATATAAGTCTTTTCTGACATTTCAGTGTATGCCATACAAAGTAACTATCACTTTATTACAATGAAAAGTCAGTGTGCTGATCCCAGCTTGCAGGTAGCTGTAGGAACCTTTTCATATATGATATAAAACATTTCACTACAGCTATAGGAGACTATATATATAAAGTTTATTAAATGAAAGAACACTGTGGTGTAACCAGATTGCTTGTAGCTATTTAGGAGTATCTTCATACAAGTCTTTTCAAACATTTCAGTGTATTCCATCCAGAATGGTTATCACTTCCATAAAATGAAAGAACGATGTTAAGAACCCAGCTGGAAAGTTGTCTTTTAGAAATATCTTTTTATAAGTCTTAACAAATATTGCGCTATGGTCATGACAGAATGATTTTAATATTCACTCAAGGAAAGAAGGA